>NC_137007.1:28404700-28427200 GCF_032717465.1 Coenobita brevimanus | reverse complement strand
GTTGTTTGCAGATGTTACAACACTGGTCACAGACTCAGCAGACAAACTACAGCGGTTAGTTTCAGAGCTTGGAGGAGATTGTGGGTACAAAAAGTTGAGAATGCGAAAAAGGACTAGGTGATGGGATGTAACAGACTGGGTAGAAAGATGTGACAGCAAGCCTGAATGGGGAAGTTTTTGAGGTCTTATGATAGTGCCGGGATGCCGATAGTGTTGTGAGTGCGATGTGTGGCCCTTGAATGCTAGGGACCAGAAAAGGGCGAAAGTACTCGTGATGAACTGTTGAAAGTTTGTCTGTGGGGTGAGATGGTTAGGCAAGATGAGAAAGGATACTACAAGAGATGTGTGGAGTAACACGTAGTATAGTGAACAAGCAGGGAATACCACGGTGTGTTAAAGTGATATGGTCACATGGAGAGAGTGGGTGATTGATAAACCAAGTGTGCAAATCGGAAGTGGAGGAGTGAGGGGAAAAGGGAGGCCAAGGAGAAGTTAGACGGGTAATGAGTAAGAGATTTGGAGTCGTAGAACTATAAACATCCAGGAGGGTGAGATGCACATATGGAGCAGAACAAACCGAAGTGGTACTGTATACTCGTATGTGTGTGTGTGGGGGGACAACCCCCCCACACCCACGAGCAAGACGTTAAGCGACTGAGGTAATTACAGTATATCTTCATCTTAACCCCCAAAATGATTATGAAATAAAACAAAAGACATATTTGATAGACACACCCACCCCAGTAATAATGTAAGGGAAAAATAATAATTGTTTACGAGGGAGACCTAGGAGGTCTCACTCATTTTAAACTCTGGTCCGGTGAAGGTCTGCTACTCGTATGTCTACGTAAAAACTAAGGCCCTGTTCACACGACGCGTTTTCAAACGCGCGTTAGCAAAGACAATGGTAGTGTATTACACACGCTACCGCGCGTTTTTCTCAACCGCTGGTCCAAACCCGCGATTCGACATTTCCCTTCCTACCGCGAGTTGTTCAGCGGTTCGAGGTTTTCATATGGTTGACTATTTTAGCCAGGGAAACACGGCGTCTACCGCCGCGTTTCCCTGGCGGTAGACGCCACGTTTCCCAGGCGGAAATAGTCAACCATATGAAAACCTCGAACCGCAGAACAAACTCGCGGTAGGAAGGGAAATGTCGGACGCCGCGTTTAAAAAGGCCTAGTGTGAACAAAGCCTATGGCGTTGTCTCCCCAGGATCAGCCTCCCCCCAGGAGAGATGGCCATGGAGTCACACCCTGCCTAAAATGAGGCCGAAGTGAACTTCTACAGGTATGCAAAATTTCGTGTGTCTAGGTTAACAACACATAGGACACCTTTGATAACCGCACCCACCCCTGCAATACTGTAAAGAGAATGAATAGTTTATGGTTGAGGTGGATGGGCGAACTCCAGAGGTCCCACCATCTATAAACTGGCCCGAGTAAAGGTCTACTACTATGCCAGGTTTCGTGTGCCTATGTGAAAATGATGTCGTCCCCCTTAGGTCGTTCCCTCCGAGCCTATGGGGGTGCCCACAGGGGTTCTCACCCTGCCTAAAGCGTGGCCGTGGTGAATGACATGAAGTATGCAAAATTTCGTGCTCTTTGATTAAAAATCATGACCGTACATAGGCCTAAAGGGTCTGGCCAGGGCACTCGGACTCTCTCTTCCCCCTTAGGAAGGGGATGGTCTTTTGAGATCTCACCGTGCCTAAAACATGGTCCCTGTAAAGATCTACCATAGTGCTAAATTTCATGTTCTTACGTAAAAATGTATGGCATTGTCCCCCCTAGGGTCCTTCCCTCACTGCAAGTGGGGGTTGGTCATCTTGACGTGGCCAAGGTTAGCGCCTACCAATATGCAAAATTTCGTATTCCTAGGTTAGAAACTATGGTCTTAATTAATGGTTTTGCCGGGACCATCGTGGGCCACCCCCTTCCACGTGAAGGGCGATCCTCAGAGGTTTCATCCCTCCCAAAACGTGTCCAGGATGAAAATCTATCAATATGCAAAATTTCATGTTCTTCGGTTAAAAACTTTGGCTGTGCATAACGACTTTGGTCAAGACCACCGAGGACTGCTCCCCCCTCCCCAACGTGGGAGGCAGCCCTCAGGGGTTCCACCATGCTTACATCCATGAGGCTCTACCATTGTGCAAAAAATCACGTTCCTAGTAAAAAAAAAAAAAAAAAAAAAAAGTCCGTGTCTAACGGTTTTGGGTGGGACACTTGGTGCCGCCATCCCCGTGAGGGGTAGTTCACGGGGGTCACACCTTACCTGAAACCAGACTCACGGGGAGGTCTCCTACTTTACGAAGTTACATTTTCCTGACACTCCTCCCATAAGGCCTGAATCTCTTTCCTCAAGAAAGTAAATTAACTCAGTGAGTGAATTTGTAAGCGAGTGTGTGGGTAAGGTCGCGAGTGACACAGTTAGGGACAAGTGTTATATTTGGCCGCCCCTGCGAGTGTGGCAAAAATAGTCTTCCGGGAAATAAAAATATTCCAGCGTAGTAGTTGTTCCCCAGGCAGTCTGGCCGAACAGTGTTTGAACACGTGCTGTCTTTGTGTCACAGGCCTGCTGTTCACAATACGGATATGAAATCTGAACGTTCCGACTGTCAAATTTTAGCAGGTCCAGCACTAGAGCACTGCCATTAAAAGTTGAGTGTAATTGTAAAGCATGACTGGCGACTTAAGAACCGGAAACTCATGTTTTCTCTCACCTTCATGAGTTGCTGATGGGGGGGGGGGAAGAAGTGAGAGAAGATACGATACCATACAGTACATCTCTCTCTTAAATTAGTACCAAAAGCATCCCGAAAGTTCCCTCCCACGGATGTTTTTTCTGTATTTCATGCAATACAGAAAACTAAAATGTGGTGAAGGCGTATTTACCGGCCTGCTCCGTGTGGGAGATGATCTGGTTACTCATACATCTGGTAGAATGTCACCTCTCCGCGGACCCTCCGTAACGTGAGGAAATAACTGACATGACGGTAGTTATCGGTGTCAGTAGGCTAGGTAAGGATTAAATTACTTCATGGTTAGGTTAGATATGCTAGGTTAGTTATGGGCAAAAAAAAATGGGAGAAATGGAGTTCCCCCGTGCTAAGCCCTGTATTGGACTATATAGCCCCGCTAGGGTTACAGGAGCGAGCTACCACTCCCAGCACGGCAGCCTGGGCGAGGCTCGAACTCGCAATCCCCCGATTACGAGTCCAGCGCGCTACCACTGTGCTACCGCACCCCCCCTTAGTTATGGGCAGCTCAAATAGTTACGTTCTGGAAATCAGCGGATATAGTGTCCGAGTTCGTGGATCTCCAAATGTGAGGAGATACTGTAAGTCACCCGCGCCCAACCTAAAGGGCCTAATCTAACCGTGAAGTTATATGTCTGTGGGTAATGTTGTAGTTAGGCTCACAAGACAGACATTGGGTTTTATTACGGGGGAGGAAGGGGGTCACTGTTTTCATCTGTTAAACAGATTTATAAGTAAGAGCACTGGTAGGTTTTTACCACTTCCTACCCTCTGCAACAGGCTAAACTCCAAATAAAAAGGCACGTTAGGAGTTCTAGGCTTGGGTCGGTAGAAGAGGGCTTGAAGTTCGAGTGAAAATATTAGGTAAGCACCCTGTATAACCGGACATGATTAACTATATACTATATAACCAAACCTATGACACATTGAAAATGGTAAGAAAGAGAGTGGAAAAATAAAAGAATCTCGGAGTTCCTTAAATAAATAAATAAATAAAATAAATATCTCTATCTATCTATAATAAATGAATAAATAAATTATATATATATATATATATATATATATATATATATATCATCATCATCCGAACCTCCTTTCCCACCACAGGGCAAGGTGAGGAGTAGCAACGTCCAGACAACTCAAGTCTGTCCAATCCAATGGGCCACGCTTCCATTCACTCATCATTCAAGCCCCTGGAACCCTGGCTCTATCTGATACGCCAAAACCTTTCACCACATGCTGTAGCTTCACATAAATGTATCCGATATATATATATATATATATATATATATATATATATATATATATATATATATATATATATATATATATATATATATAAATCGTTTTACCGATCTGTGAACTAACATTATTAAAACTGATATTTACCACCATGCCACTTGCTTTCTCACATTATGGAAGGTGCGATGCAAGGACACGACGATTATGTTTCAGGTGCCACAAGAGGTTTCGTAACACCACTTCCTTAGAAATTTATTGTGAATACGAAATATCAGTATAATTTAATACATTGATCTTGGTAATACCGACTGAGACTGCATAAATAATACGCAGGAGTGTGTCGAGATGCTACTGTATATACCAAAATGCAGTGGTAAGAGGTGCTAGGCAGCCCCCGTAATCGATGAGAATCCCACTAAGATGCTCCCACACATCCTTACGTTAGATATTTATTTTGAATATTACACTTTAGTATTCTCTTGAATGTTCTTTATGGCTCTGTGATAATGACATAAGCACACCAGAACGTACGAACATGTGAAGAGAGCATAACTGCGGTAAGCCGTTGGCTCATGCTAGGCAGCGCCTAGAAGAGTAACTGAACAACTAGAATGATATATGGATTGCAAAGAAGGCTCTCCCCCGCCCTCCAAACGCTCCAGCAGGAGGCGGCAGGAAGAAGTCAGAAAGAACACCAAGCAGCATTGAAAAACTGGTGTGGACATTTTAAAGGATAGTGTGAATGGAGAAAAAGGCTTTGAGAGAAAACGGCCCCAGTTGAAAACGGACTTCACCAAAACGGCCCCACTTAAACCAAAACGGCCTCACCCTATGACCACAACGGCCCCACCCTATGACCAAATCGGCCCCACCTTATGACCTCTCCTTGTATTTGTATTTTATGCATACTGCAGTGTTGCCACTTAAACCAAAACCTAACCTAACCTAACCTAACCTAGCAGATCATATCTGTGAGATCAAATTGTCCCTGTGGTCTGAACTTGTCAATGAGGGGGCATATATATGAAAATCTGCTGTAGAAGAGTTGTAAATTTAGGTCATAGGGTGGGGCCGTTTTGGTCATAGGGTGGAGCTGTTGTGGTCATGGGGTGGGGCCGTTTTGGTTTGAGTGAGACCGTTTTGATGAGGGCCGTTTTCAACTGGGGCCGTTTTCTCCTGCTTCCGAGAAAAAGAGACTATTATAGTGTAAACTGAAAAGAAAAAGAATGAATTAGTACTGGGTATAAGATTTTTTTTTTTTTTTTTTAATATATACCCACTCCATATTTGTCATATGCTTATCCAGCCTATGCTTGAAACTCTCAATGGAAGGGGCAGCAACTACATCACTAGGTAGATTATTCCATTCGTCAGCTACTCTATTGCCAAACCAATTTCTACCTATTTCCTTACTGAAACGGATTTTTTTTTAGTTTGAAACCATTACTTCTAGTTCTGTTCTGTATGCTCACTTTAACTATCTTGTTATTATCTCCCTTATTTATTTCCTTCATCCACTTAAACACCTCAATCATGTCTCACCTTACTCTACGCCTTTCTAGTGAGTGCAAATTTAGTCTTTTTAGTCTATCCTCATATGACAGATTGCTAAAACCATGTATCATTTTTGTCATTCTTCTATGTACATTTTCTAACGAATTTATATCCATTCTATAGTAAGGACACCAAAACTGCACAGCGTAGTCTAAATATGGCCTTACTAATGCTAGATAAAGTTGCAATATTACATTTGATGACCTACTGCTCAAGCTGCTCGAAATAAATCATAGGACCCTATTATCATTTCTCGCATTAATATACTGTTGCCTTGGTTTAAGGTCTTTACTAACCATAACTCCTAGATCTCTCTCGCATTCTGTTTTACTAATTTCTTTTCTACGTTACGTTCGTTACATTTTTCAACGTTAAATTCCATCTGTCAAGTTTTAGACCATTTGGACAATATGTCGAGTCAGTTGAGTTAATGATACGCCCTATTTTTGTATCGTCGGCAAATTTGCTACTACTGCCAGTGATTCCTAAGTCTAGATCATTTACTGTATATATATAATAAATAATAAGGGACCGAGTACTGAACCCTGTGGTACACCGCTAGTTACTAACCCCCAATCTGACTAAGTACCATGTATTAATACTCTCTGCTTTCGTCTCTTCAGCCAGGATTCTATCCATTTTAAGATATCGCCGTCTACAGTATACCGTGTGCTTGAACCTTTCTATCTAGTCTTTCGTGTGGGACCCTATCAAAAGCTTTACTAAAGTCCAGATAAAAAATATCGTAAGCTTTATCGCTATCTACTGCCTCATAGACCTCCGAGAAGAATGACAACAAGTTTGCTGTGGCATATTGTCCATGCCTGAATCCGTGCTGACTATCATTTATAGGATTAAATCTTTCTAAGTGCTCCTTAATTTTGTTTGCCAAAACTGACTTAAGCATTTTTCTTGCTACTGACGTTAGGCTTATCGGACGATCATTCGACGCAGCTGCTTTATCTACCTTTTTAAAAATGGGCACTACGTTTGCGGTCTTCTACGCCTCTGAAATTTCTCCTGAAATTAAACAATCATTAAATAACGTTAAAAGTGCCTGACATAACTCGTCTTTGGTTTCTTTCATAATTTTTTCATATATATCGTCCGAACCTGACGATTACTGTGGTTTTAACAACGATTTCTTTCGATACGTCCTCCTAACTTATGGTTATTTTGCTAAGAATATTTTCTGTATTATCATCGTAAATATTTGCTGCTTGAGGTACCAGGTCAAGATTTTCCTTGGTAAATCCTGATATGCAATAATTTAGGATGGAACACATTTCTTTATCTTCACTGGTAGTGTTACCTGATTCCGTTCTGAGAGGTCCTATCCTATCTTTATTTTTCGTACAGTACATTTGAAAAAAACCCTTGTTTTTTTTTTTTTTCGATTCACTAGCAATCTTAATTTCATACCCTCGCTTGCTTTCCGTATCTTCCTCTTTACTTTTCTATTCAAGATCGTGTACCGGTTGCGTAAGTGTTCCTCTTCACTTTTCTTCTATATATTCCTTTCCTTTGGCGTATGAGATTCTAATCTGTTGTTTACCAATCTTGGTTCTGAATAATTCGTTCTAAACGAGTTTGAAGGGATATATTTATCTTGGCCTCTGTGTATTATATTTACTAACCTATTATATTTCTCACTGGCCGAATGGCTGCTTGTTACTGGACCTAAGTTAATCCCCGTACCTGAACTACATTCCCACCTAAGACCTGACCTTACCCAGACCTGGCGCACATTCCCACCCGTTTCCTGCCCCATCACCTATGACCTGGGGTTCCCCACTGACCTGGCTATCCCTAAAGTAACTAGTCTCCCTGTGGAATACAGTTCTAAAATAAGCTCTTAATCCGTCAAAATCTCCTAGACGAAAATTAGGAACGGTGGAGGCATTTTCAGTGGAACAGACATCCGAAATAAATTTGAATTTAATTTCGTCATGATCGCTATTACTAAGTCGTCCACCAACTTCTGTATCACTGATGACATTTTCTTTATTAGATAAAACTTAATCTAGTATAATATTACCTATGATGGGCTCCCTGATATACTGATAATAGAAATTCTCCTGTACTACCTCTAGAAATTCCTCTGACTCTGCATCCCCGCCAATCTATTCTTGGCGGGTTAAGATCCCTTACAATTATTACTAAGTTGGTCTCTGAAGCTTACCTAATTTCCTCCCAAAGGTATTTACTATCTGCTCTACTTAATTTTGGAGATCTGTGTCACGGGGTTTTTATAATATCACGGTAATTTTGATATAAATGGTTTAAATATTATTTAAATTGATAATAATATTCAATAATTTTGAAGAGCAGAGACAATGGTTGTCTTGCTACATCAAGCAACGATTACTTTACGCTGATTTGCTAAGATTCTCTAAGAACGAGAGTTTATAAACTTTCTCAACAGTACACAGCAGAGACTAATTACTCACAATTGCTGAATCACTGTACTGTTAGCCTCTGGAGAAAGTTACATCACCCCTGACAATAAATAACTAATACTAATAATAATAACATCAGGTTCTTGCTGATGCATTAACTCCTGGCACAACGGATTTTAAGTTAATACAAGACTGGTCTAAGTACCAGTTATGAAGGCAAACGTTTATGCAAGCTAGGAGCTATATGGGAAATAAGCTTAATAATGGAGAAATGAAACAAGATTTTTACTCTACATTAAGCTCAAGAAATAGAACTGTTAAATTTATTAATCACAAAAGAATAAATTTAACGTTACATTTCAAATCAATTAAATGAGACGCACTGGCTCACTCACACAAAAGCTAAATACTTACGCCTAGGAAAAACACCTTAACTAAGCTCTTAAAACTACAAAATACACAAAAGAAATACCAGTCGATGAATACTATGTATCACCACTAAGGTGGGAGGACTGGATAACTGTCTCAGTGGAGCCTGGGTGCTAGCGACCTCTCACACTTCTTGGAGCACAGCACCTTCCTCCGTCACAGCAAACACAAGACTGAATTCAAATACATTGTATGGGCAGGACGCAAGGCGTGGCTAACGGTTGAGGGAAGTAGAGGCGAACGATAAAGAAACAATAGTATCGCTCAGTAGCGCACTTAGTGACGTGCATCAAATCGGTCACCCCTGAAAACGGTGACGAATGATTTGAAAAATATACCCCGAAATGGAGAGAGAGAAACGGTTAACTGAGCGATACACAGTGAGTTTTCCACTAATAGTTCGTGGCTTCTCACAAAAAGGAAATGTCGCGAATTGATTCGTGACATTACGCCCCATGAAAATTAAATCTTTCTTCCTTCAGAAGAAAGATTTCAATATACATACATATAAATCCTAACTCAGTCACACAAGATTCACACTGTGGTGTGTGTGCTATCCTGCTACAGGAGAAAGTCGCAGTCGTCAGTGAGCGAAAAAACCTCGTATTTACGTTAATAGAAGCAAGCTTGAGGGAAAACTCCGTGACGACGGTGAAAATCCTGTACTCAGGTCAAACTGAGCGAAAAGTCGCTACATTTACACTGACAACTAATTGTTGTGTAGTGTGATGTATGTAATACACAGTGTAGGTGTGACAGTTGCAGTGTAACTGTACCTACGTGTAAAATGACACAGTAAATAATATATGGCGATGACGAAGGCAGAGGAGAAGAGGTGGCAGCGTGCGGCAGACGATCGGCTGGCCCGCACAGCAAAACTGCTACACCCATTGCTGAACCTGCAAAACCAATTGAGGTGGAGCATCAAAAGTGTCAATGGGACAAAATTCTTATTATGTTACAATTACTCTCTCTGGCTAGCAGTCAGTACATGCTATGAAAAGTACACTCGAGGTCGCCATTAATTTTAGCACATGATTATGGTCGGCAAGTTGAGAATCCCTGTGCAAACTTGGGTCTTCCATAGCCTCAAGTCGCCTCTGCAGAGTTCTCACTTCCCCCTTAACCTACAATACAATACTTATATTAGTACCGGGAAGCTGAGAATCCTTGTGCAAACTTGGGTCTTCCATAGCCTCAAGTTGCCTCTGCAGAGTTCTCACTTCCCCCTTAACCTACAATACAATACTTATATTAGTACCGGGAAGCTGAGAATCCTTGTGCAAACTTGGGTCTTCCATAGCCTCAAGTCACCTCTGCGGAGTTCTCTCTCGAACTTCCCCCTTAACCTACAATACTTATATTAGTATCGGGAAGCTGAGAATCCTTGTGCAAACTTGGGTCTTCCATAGCCTCAAGTCGCCTCTGCGGAATTCTCACTTCCCCCTTAACCTACAGTACAATACTTATATTAGTACCGGGAAGCTGAGAATCCTTGTGCAAACTTGGGTCTTCCATAGCCTCAAGTCACCTCTGCGGAGTTCTCTCTCGAACTTCCCCCTTAACCTACAATACTTATATTAGTATCGGGAAGCTGAGAATCCTTATGCAAACTTGGGTCTTCCATAGCCTCAAGTCGCCACTGCGGAGTTCTCTCTCGAACTTCCCCCTTAACCTACAGTACTTCTATTAGTACCGGGAAGCTGAGAATCCTTATGCAAACTTGGGTCTTCCATAGCCTCAAGTCGCCTCTGCGGAGTTCTCTCTCGAACTTCCCCCTTAACCTACAATACAATACTTATATTAGTACCGGGAAGCTGAGAATCCTTATGCAAACTTGGGTCTTCCATAGCCTCAAGTCGCCTCTCAACTTCCCCCTTAACTTACGGTACATAATATGTATGTACAGGCCCTGGACATAATGTGTCCTGTGGGGCCCATGGGCAAGACGTCAGGTCTGAACCCACTTCACCACTACCCTGTCTCTCAACTGACTCAGAGATTACAGGTGTAGTTACAAATGGCACAGGAAGGGCATGTCCCTGATTAGTGGTGATACTTTGGCACACACTGCAAGAACGGACAAAACTATCTATGTCCTGTCCCATCCCTGGCCAGAAAAAGTCAGCTCGGATACGGCCCTGGGTCTTCCTTTTGCCCATGTGACCTCCTGAGGCTGAACAATGACCCCATTGTAACACTGCTAGGCGGTACTTGGCGGGAACGACAAACTGCAGTCGAACCTCGCCCTCGGGTGTTCGTGACTCACGGTAGAGCCGTCCTTGTTTGCGAAGGAACTTGGCTCGACCTCCCCGTGAATACTTAATCACTCGACCCTTTTGTTTATTCCGCACGGCAGCAAGTGTCGGGTCAGAATGTTGTTCTTGTACAACAAGTTGACTGCACATCAGATCTTGCGGCGATTCAATGATCACTGGGGTGACACAGTCTGGAGCCTCAGTCATGGCTCGTGTTACCGCAGCAGCCGAAGTCTGAGAAGGCGTCATCATCGGAGCAACTATCCTTGACTCCTTGAATATTGCCTACTATTAAGTCAAATAGAGGCTCTGGCATGACAACTGCAAGTGTCGTACCAGTATAAAATGGAGATGTCACCTGGATACATGCCTCAGGGAACAATCTCACTGATCCATCAATAAGCTTTGCATGGATCTGTCGACCTGTATACTGCTCAAGCCGAACTAAACTCTGCTTGACAGAGCAACCTGAGGAACCATTGTCTCTCAGGACCTTCACAGGAATGTTCTCCCACAAACCCTGGCTGAACAAGGAAGGTACTGTCACCTGTGGGAGGGCCTGTGGAGGAAGCAGCTAGCCACTCATGAGGCTGCTGAACTGATGTGGCAAAACATTGTGCCTTGAGATTTATATTGGGAAGATGGAACATTGGCCATCTGTGGAGGGGGGTTCACTGTCACTGTGGGACTAGTGAACTGTGGGGAAGTACCCACACTGGTAGGGACGTGACCACCGTGCTGCAGCTGAGGAATGAAGGCTGCATTCGCTTCCTGCCTCTTTTGAGCTGGTGGTGAAAAAGTTTGTCCCGACGGTCGGTTGCGTGGCTGATACTGCTGCTTGGGGAACTGCTGCTGGTTGGGGTGCTTGTTGTACCGCTTCCAAGCAGGCTGCTGTGTATTTTGCCCCTGGTCCTTCTGTGGTTTGCTTGGACCTTGACCATTACTCTGAGAACGGCCTTGGTGCTGGGATTCAGTCTGAGACGGCTTCCCAGACTTGGCAGTATCTTTTCTGCACCAAGTGTTTTGCTTACGAGCTTGATACCCGTATGCAGTAAAGAATGCGTCAGCCTTCTCTGCCATTTGGCTGGCATCTTTCACCTGGCAGATCTTAAGCTGTGCTATGAGCTCAGCAGGCCACGACCTCTCTAGCTGTGTACGCAGCATAAGGTCAATTATCCCCTCACGCGTGGAAGGAGTTTCATCTTTCTCCATCCACTCATTTAAGTAAGCTGTGAGACGATCAAGGAACTGAACAGCTGTCTCCTTGTCTTGGAGACGAGCTCGCATGAACTGAACTTTGGCGTCGTCTACTGTGAGACCATACGCCTTAATGAGTGCAGCTTTCATCATCTCATATGTGAGATTGTCTCCACGAATTCTGTGGAGAATATCGAGGGCAGGGCCCTCAAATAGGCTAAGAAACTGAAGCCGCTTAGCTGCCTCATCCAGTTGATATAAGTCTGCCATGTCCTCAAAACGAGCTATATACGGCTCGATTCGCTCGCTTTCCTTGTATGAAGGAAGCTTGATGCGTGGGGTCGCCAGGACATGTGCAGGAGAACGCTCGTGGAGCTTTGACCAACTGCACCAGACGTGTTTGAAGCCAAGGAATCTCGCTTGAGCTTCAGCACTTCAAGTTCATGTTCTCGTTCTTTGTCTCGTTGTTCACGCCTCGTATTCGCGCTTGTTCTCGCTCGTACTCGCGCTCCTTTTCGCGTTCCTCACGCTGTTCTCGCTCGTATTCGCGCTGAATCTTACGCTCTTCACGGGCATCATTCTCGCGCTGCTGCTCCTGATTATGCCGTGAGAGTATATACTCTTTAATTTCGGTTGGGTCCGAAAGACCCATTTCTTTGGCTTCCTGTGTAAAAATACAGTAGTAGCCATGGCGCTAATTTATTAAGCAAACCGAAATTGAGTACTGACTGCTTAGCGACGAATACTAATGACACAAGTAAAGAGTACAGACACAAGCTAGTGGTGACCAGTCTTATCTAGTTAACTGGCAAAAATAAATCAAAAATGTAAATGACTGGGAAGACTCAATAATAAACACAATGGGTACGCCGACTTCCCAGGAGCGAATAAAATCGTCTGGCGTTACCAAAAATAAACTAGAGTTAAGTACTCTATTGATTTATAAAGCAAAAACTCACTTGCTAAATTAACGGTAAACACCAGTAAGCTTGTGCCTATAAACTTTAATGATAAATACCTAAATATGAATGAGTGAGCACTATCTCGTGAATAGCTTTAGAGCTAGGAGTTAATATCCTGGAATGAGGTCGCCAATTGTCACGGGGTTTTTATAATATCACGGTAATTTTGATATAAATGGTTTAAATATTATTTAAATTGATAATAATATTCAATAATTTTGAAGAGCAGAGACAATGGTTGTCTTGCTACATCAAGCAACGATTACTTTACGCTGATTTGCTAAGATTCTCTAAGAACGAGAGTTTATAAACTTTCTCAACAGTACACAGCAGAGACTAATTACTCACAATTGCTGAATCACTGTACTGTTAGCCTCTGGAGAAAGTTACATCACCCCTGACAATAAATAACTAATACTAATAATAATAACATCAGGTTCTTGCTGATGCATTAACTCCTGGCACAACGGATTTTAAGTTAATACAAGACTGGTCTAAGTACCAGTTATGAAGGCAAACGTTTATGCAAGCTAGAGCTATATGTGAAATAAGCTTAATAATGGAGAAATGAAACAAGATTTTTACTCTACATTAAGCTCAAGAAATAGAACTGTTAAATTTATTAATCACAAAAGAATAAATTTAACGTTACATTTCAAATCAATTAAATGAGACGCACTGGCTCACTCACACAAAAGCTAAATACTTACGCCTAGGGAAAAACACCTTAACTAAGCTCTTAAAACTACAAAATACACAAAAGAAATACCAGTCGATGAATACTATGTATCACCACTAAGGTGGGAGGACTGGATAACTGTCTCAGTGGAGCCTGGGTGCTAGCGACCTCTCACACTTCTTGGAGCACAGCACCTTCCTCCGTCACAGCAAACACAAGACTGAATTCAAATACATTGTATGGGCAGGACGCAAGGCGTGGCTAACGGTTGAGGGAAGTAGAGGCGAACGATAAAGAAACAATAGTATCGCTCAGTAGCGCACTTAGTGACGTGCATCAAATCGGTCACCCCTGAAAACGGTGACGAATGATTTGAAAAATATACCCCGAAATGGAGAGAGAAACGGTTAACTGAGCGATACACAGTGAGTTTTCCACTAATAGTTCGTGGCTTCTCACAAAAAGGAAATGTCGCGAATTGATTCGTGACAATCTGTAAGTAGCTCCTAAGACTAATTTCTCCCTGCTGTTACTAATTTCAACTCAGACACTTTCCGCGTCTCTATTTACTTTAATGTCGGCTTAATTGTAACAGTTTAATGAATCCTTTACATAAATAGCTTCCCCGCCCCCCTTTCTTCCCAGACGGTTTGACAAAAATATCATAGCCCTTTATCTGATATTCCGCTAAAAATTCTCGAGTGTCTGTATTCATCCAAGTTTCACTAATAACGGCAATGTCGTTGTTGTTGTTAAGATTCGTCCAACTATCGAAATAGTATGGACACGGGCTCAGGGTGTACAGCCCGCCAGTACAGAAATCTCTGTACAAATTAAAGCCTTCAGTTCATCCATTTTATTACATAAATTCCTGTTATTTGTGTAGTACACTTTCAGATAATTTACGAGTTGTTATACCTCTACTGTGGGACTTACTTTTTTTTTTTTTTTAATAACTGGGAAACTATTTACTAATTTATATATATTTTTTACTATCACTTATTGCTCTTCTGTCATCGTTTGTTCTGTCCTCTGTCATCGCATGCTCATTTTGAGGTGCCTGAGTGAATGTATCTACGCATTTGGTAAAACTGTTGCTCTTACTTTTGCAAGTCTTGATGCATCTATCCAAACCTGATGATAATGATTTCTGAGCGTAGTTGCTGCAACTTCTTGTACATTTAATTCTCAACATCGAGAAAACCCCTCTAACTCCCTACCTATCATTCCAGCTAAAACAGTAACTCCCTGCCTACTAAGATGAGTCCCATCCAAACCATACATGGCACTCCGTCCATAAAACCGGTCCCAGCTGTCTGTGAAAGATGCTGCATTAATTTTGCAATACCTTTTAAGGAGGCAATTAAAACCTATCGCCCTGCTCAACCATGCCCTCCCTATCCTCCTCCTAGGCAAAACACCGAGTACTACAGGGATCCCTCCCCTCTCCGTAACCTTCTCCAACATCGCCTTGTGCTGCTGTCACAGACACCTACCAATATCGTTGCCTCCTACACTGTGGCATACAGTGGGTCTGTCTCCACTATCCTTCACGATATCTGAATTTTTTTCTGTCATATTACCCACCCTGGCCCCGGAAAACACTGATGTTTAGTGAGTGGAGTATACATTGCTCTGTTTAGATATCTTACATGGGAGCCTTTAACAACATTTTTCTTATCTTTCTTGATCTCAGGATACCTAACTGTATGGGAAGTTCTCTCACTGTCCTTCTCTACTTCCATCTCTGTCTTCTGTTTACATTCGTCACGTAACGTGTCAAATGCATTTGTGGTTTTTATCTCCGTTTGTTTCTTAAGGGTGAACTTTGTTGCACCCTTGTGAACAAGTGTCCAACCTTCAGCCTTTTTCTCTCTCTTCTCCAACAATTCTCTCATTTGTGACTTCTCCTGCCTGAGAACCCGTACCTCCTGCTTCATTTTGAGAAGTTCTTCCTTTAACTCAAGGTAGGTCTTCTCAATACTTGTAGCGGTGACACAACTCTCTGTAGAGGAAGCCAAATTCACACAGGGGTATCACAGGTCACTACAACACACTAACACAACACTATCACAGGTCACTACAACACACTAGCACAACATTATCACAGGTCACTGCAACACACTAACACAACACTATCACAGGTCACTACAACACACTAACACAACACTACCACAGGTCACTGCAACACACTAACACAACACTATCACAGGTCACTGCAACACACTAACACAACACTACCACAGGTCACTGCAACACACTAGCACAACATTATCACAGGTCACTGCAACACACTAACACAACACTACCACAGGTCACTACAACACACTAACACAACACTATCACAGGTCACAACAACACACTAACACAACACTATCACAGGTCACAACAACACACTAACACAACACTATCACAGGTCACAACAACACACTAGCACAACACTATCACAGGTCACAACAACACACTAGCACAACACTATCACAGGTCACAACAACACACTAACACAACACTATCACAGGTCACAACAACACACTAGCACAACATTATCACAGGTCACAACAACACACTAGCACAACACTACCACAGGTCACAACAACACACTAGCACAACATTATCACAGGTCACAACAACACACTAGCACAACATTATCACAGGTCACAACAACACACTAGCACAACACTATCACAGGTCACAACAACACACTAGCACAACACTATCACAGGTCACAACAACACACTAGCACAACATTATCACAGGTCACAACAACACACTAGCGCAACACTATCACAGGTCACTACAACACACTAGCACAACACTATCACAGGTCACTACAACACACTAGCACAACACTATCACAGGTCACAACTCACTGGCAATTCTTACAACAGGCGGTACAGCTAGCTAAATCAGAAACGCCAGCGACATCTGCCCAGACTGACTTCAAGGAAGAGGATATCACCATGGCTCTTGCATCATAGTATATTCTTGTATGTTTACGAGCGAGCAAGCGTAGAGAAGCGATGTTTACTCTATGTTCAGCTGAGAAATGAGCGGCCCAACGTGACCTGGCCCGGCCCAACATGACACGGCCTGACCACGATAATTTTCAGAGGCATAACCTTTCTACTATGTGAGACAAAGAAGAGATTCTTTCAGCAGGTAGTAGATACATTCAGTAAATTCTGTTTATAGCTACAGGCTATATAAAACCATGAGACCGAAGAAACCCCTTGGAGTCCCAGCTTTCCAAGGGGATGTACCGAGGGCTTCAACTGACGTGCTCCACTATGAAATCGATTTAAAGCACCATGAAAGTGACACGTGCCAGGAATGAGTTGTTTTTCACTTTAATATGTAGATCGCTAACGTGCGCGTGCGTGTATGTGTGTACGCGTGCGTGAGAGAAAGAACGTGAGAAAGTAAATACTTTATCTCACTTATTCTTCTGTTATTGTTCAACTACCTCACCAAAATTGTTGAAAGTTTACACCAAGATGAAATTATGACAGACGTACATACAAACGTTCGCTCGCTCGTCATTCACTCACAAAGTGCACTTTACTGGTATTTATGTCTTTCTAATATCGACATATAACATACCTATGCATTATGAACATACGTTTCATAGATACCGTAATATAAAAGAGGTTATCAACACGGTATTATGGTACCTCCAATGATTTTCTTGCACGTAAGATCTTCATGCCCTTGTAACAGTGACAAAAACAGCATAAATGACTTGGAAGAGGTTATCAACATGCCAGATACAGGAATTACACTTTAATATTTTCTTGTATATTATTAATGCCTTTGTAATATCCACACATACTGCACAAACAATGTGGAAAATGTTATCATCTCGTTATTTCATCTTGGTATTGCCTTCGTAATATTCACATGGATTGTCTAAATAATGTGGAAGAGGTTTTCAACATGCTGTTACATTTTTGTATTTTCTTATATGTTCTCTGTGTCTCTGTAACATCGACATAAATTGCCAACGTAACATGGGAGGGGTTATCAACAAGCCAGGCATAGGAGCTGCAACTTAGCACATTCTTGCATGTTATCTAAGTCTTCATAATGTCCACATAGGCTGCATAAACAACGTAGAAAAGGTTATCAACGCCAGGCACAAGAATTAACTCATAAGGATGTTTTTTTTTTTTTTTTTTTTTAATAACAGAACAGAGGAAGGAAAAACACATGAATAAAAAAAATAATCCATACACCAGATTACTGGTGTCCTCCATTTATAAAATATCTGTAACAGTTGGACTTGAACAGCTGTAGGTTGAAGTCTAGGGGGAAACAACTCCGGGGAAGCGAGTTCCAGAGAGATACGGCTCGGGGAATAAAAGAATTCTGATAGGCAGAATTTCTGCAATATGGCTGTGTGACATTCCAGTCATGAGCGCTACCAGATGCCCGTGTAGCTCGAGGGAAGGCATGGAGAGGTGGCACAACGGACGTAACTTCGTCTGAGCATTTGTCATAAAAATATCCAAAAAATAATGCAAGGGAGGCAATATTCCTTCTTACTTGTAGGGGAGGTAGTTTATTTATAATGGCAGGGTTATTAATAATTCCAACAGCTTTGTTCTGAATTTTGTCTAGTTGTTTTAATGCAACCTCTCCACTTCCATTCCACAGGGGTGAGCAATATTCAAGCTGATAGCGAACATGACTCTTATAAATTATAGCTAACTGCTTGTCACTGAAGAAGTTACGGACGCTGTACAATAATCCAAGTTTCTTTGAGGCGGTTTATAGTAGGTGATCTGACATGAAAGGTCCAGCTGAGGGCATTGTTAAGTGAGACACCAAGAATTTCAATACTTTTGGAGATGGGAATATTTGTAGCACTGAAGGTAATATACGAATCTGGCATTATCTGTCTATTAGTAAACTGTATATATTTGGTCTTCCTAGCATTAAAATTGTTTTGTCCCCATTCACTGATCGTAGATAAGTCTTGATTTATGGAGGTGGCTGTATTGAGTTATGAGTTAGAGATATTAGACTTTGTAAATGGGTGTTTGAGTGTGAATGAACTGTGAAGTGTTGAGTCATCTGGATATGAATGGATGGCATTGTAGGTGACAGATAAGAGGTCATTAATATGAACCTGGAACAGGGTTGGCGCCTGAACTGATCCCTGTGGCACGCCAGCATTAACTGAGTGGAAATTGGAATATACATAATCTATTTTTATTTTTCTGTCATTGAGATATGAGGAAAGCAGAGGAACAAAAGACGTTAGTCCATAGCAAGGGAGTTTGGACAAAAGGGAATGGTGCCACATTCTGTCGAGAGCTTTAGAAGTAGCAAGGGCTATTGCATGAGTTTCTCCATGTTGGTCGATTGATTGGTGGTTGGTATGAGTCAGGTGAAAACCATATTGTCTATCACTAATTAAGTTGTTGGATTCAAGACGTTTAACTATGTACTTTTTAATTACAATTTCAAATACTTTACCATAAGAAGATGTGACAGCTAGTGGTCTGTCATCAGAGGGGTCAGAGGACTTCCTTTCTTTGGAACTGGGCGGATATTGGCTTCTTTCTATGAATTAGGAATGAAGAAGTACATCTGCATGGTCTGAATAATTCAGCAAGAACAGAGGCAAGTTCTGGAGAACACTTTTTCGAAACAACTGGGGGAATTCCATCTGGGCCTGGGGCTTTGTTGGCTGGTAAATTGACTAGGATGGATTTTACTTATGTTGTATGTATTTAAGTGGAACAATTTCGGTAGAGTCAAGTTCTAGTACTCGGATGTTCCGGACGACTTCCTCCATGGTAGAATTTCTGGCAAAGGTACTGGCAAGGATGTTCACTTTCCCACGCGGGTCATTTGTAACGTTGCCATCGGAAGATTTTAGTGGGGGAATGGATGATGACTTGTTAAAGATATTGCTGAAAGAACTGAGAGTTGACCAGAATATTCTATTGTCACTAGGGTTGTTAAGTAGTTTTGATGCTTGATTTTGAAGAAAGTTTGATTTAGCGAGATGTATTACATTTTGCATGGTTTCTAGGAATTTTAAATTGGTAGAGTGATTCAGATGTTCTTGATTTTAAGTAAGAGTTATATGCTAACGACTTTTGGGCCGTTACTCTGGCACAGTTGATATCAAACCACTTTGGAGAGTTTGACCTTTTAGTGAACTGTTGACTTGGTATGAATAAATTCATACCAGCTAGTATTAAGTCATTAATGTGGGACTGGGTACAAATGACATCACTAGAGAAAGAATGACTGCCATGGAATGTCAGCAAGATAATTTCTAAATCCATCCCAGTCTGCCCTATCAAAGTGCCATCGGGTCACCCTAACAGGTTCAGAACGGGAAGGTTTGGGGAGGCTAACTAATGAGGCTTTGATGAGATTGTGGTCAGAGGATCCAAGTGATTACAGTACTTCTATCCAATGTTGATCTGGATTATTTGTCAGGAACAGATCCAAGAGATGGGCATTATGATCAGGATTATCTGCTATTCTGGTTGGTTGCTTTACCAACTGCGTGAGATTAAACGATTCTGCAAACAGCTTGCATTCTAGACCAACATCGTCAGTCCCGGCAGAATGCAATAACCATTCAACATTATGTATGTTAAATCACCCAAAATGGTAATTTCGGTGCTAAGGGCAAGGTTAAGGTTACTCAACTGCGAGAATATGGAGTCAAATACACTGAGTTCTGAGGAAGCATTGGGGGAGCGATAGACTAAACAGATATATCTGTCAATATTTAGACAGTTTAGTTTATACAGTGAGTAATCGAAATTCGTTGAAGTGAAGTTTAAAGCACTGTCAACTGCATATTTTGATTTGATATAACAACAGGTTAGAAAGCCTCCCAAGTCGTCATGAATACAAGCCATGGGGAGGTATTCTAGTGAGCGTAGTGGTTATCTATTTTCCATACTATACCTTGCCTCTCTCTTATGTTATTTATGCCTTTTTACTACCAAAATGATTCCATAAATAACACGCACGTGATTACGTAAGTCCTCTATGCAGAAATAAACCAGTAAGGAAGAGGTGCCGTGGCTCTTTCACTTTCACTTCAACATAATTCAGACTTTCGTCCGTTTGCAGCTCTTTCACGTAGTTCTTTTGTCAGAAAAGGACAGTGCTACGGCTCTACATCCTTTTCATAGCACATTTTTTTTTTTTTTAATGAGTATGGTGTTTTAGTGTCCACCTATTTCTACAGCTCAGCGTTCACGATGGAAGAGATGGCGATTTTAGACCAGGTTCGAATGAAAAGAGTATTGTGAGCCTCCAAGACAAGAATCCTATCCATCGGCACACTGGTCACGCCACACCACACAAGCCTCCAGCCTCCCGTTACCTTCTCCCCGCGGCGCCATGTGTCACGCAACGCACACACAAATTATGCCAGATTGTCTTGCGCGTGGAAATTATGGCCCAATATTTTAACACGCTTGTAGGATATTTATCATATTAACAGATGCCCAAGCTTAAGTTGTACTGACGGATAGAACAGGAAAACAAACAATTACTGAACACTGACCATCAGAGAGGGTTATGTGTCAGCAGCTTATATTAATGACCCAGTCCGTCTGTTTGTGGGGAAAAGATGGAGATGCGACGATAATGATGATGATGATGATAATGATGACTGGCTCAGTGTTCATTTTTCCAACCAGCAAGGAAAAACAAGGTATCATCCTCGCCGTCATCCTCTCCAGCAGGGGTGTCGTCTGTAAGCAGGAGAGAGTTACTTCATTTATCCACATTCGTTCTCTCAGCTGTCGGAATAATGGTCTGCACCAAACAAGTCTGAACCATTTACAACCGGATCTCACTCATCACTTTGCGGCATACCCCAGCGACCTCACATCTTTCATGTTACTTATCTTTGGCTGATTCATTCTTCCATAAACCGTAGCATTACTCCATATTAGCCTTTCACCCTCCAAAGTGCGTAAACCTCAACGATTGAGAATCTCTCACAGCATCCATCCATCTACTTCTTCAAGGATCCTTCCACTCTCTCTTGGCCTCCCTTTCCATTCAATCCTTTATTTCCGATTGTACGTCACCTTTACTGATCTCTCATCATCCATTCTCTGCATATGGACATACCACTTCAACATGCCCTGGTCGGCTCTCTCCATCATACTAAGTCTACTTTCACACCTCTTCTACTGTGCCATTACTCACTCTGTCTCAGCATCTCCTCCAAACTGCAGACCTAAATTAAGGCACTTTTTCTTCAGCACTTTCATATTTTTCCTATGCCTAGCATTTAGAAAGCACGTCTCGCAACTATACAACACAAATGCCACCAATATGTCTTCATCCACACCCTTTATCTTTTGAAGAGACACTTAACATTTCCTTCAGTGCGCTCTTTAACATCCCACTACTTTGTTGCTACTCGTATCCTGTGAATTACTTCCAGTCCCATACTGCAGATCTCCACCTGTTATGTTCAGCCTTAAATTCGAGTCTCAGCTTCTTCCAAATCCTCCCAGTTTATGCTTTCTCTCATATTATTGTGCTCTGTTTCCTTACCACATCCCATCACTTTCGTTTTTCTCACATTCACGCTCGATTTCCTCCCCTCACAAATTCTTCCTAATAATATTTAACCTTCCAGGCCAGCCACCGATGCTGTAAACTGAACAGCCTAGGAGACATCATGGATTCCTTCACGCGGCGGCACTAATATAACCAGGTGGTTCCAATGTTCAGTTATACAAATCTTCCTCATTTTCCTCCCTATCCCCCAAAAGGAGGACGGTGGACTGTAGAAGGGCAGCATTTGTCTGCAGTTCACCGGATTTACACTTCAGATTTAATGGGGGCAACAACAACAACAACAACAACCCCATTTTAAACTATCGTCATGAATGTCCCTTTCTTCCCGCTTGCAAATATACTGTGCCATACTCTTTTAGTAAAACCTTTTTGCTGCACTTAAAATTTTACTTCCCCTACCAGGTCACTCCTCTGCCAATGTGGGGGCAGAAACAACCTCCAT
>NC_137007.1:28392200-28399700 GCF_032717465.1 Coenobita brevimanus | reverse complement strand
ATAGCTGCTGTCGTAGACGGCCATCGTTCTTCTCCTAGATCTATTAACAGTGGTGTTCCTCAGGGCTCTGTCCTATCACCAACTCTCTTCCTTTTATTCATCAATGATCTTCTAAGCTGTACATCTAACCCTATCCACTCATACGCTGATGACTCCACCCTTCACCTTTCCATTCGGTTCCCGCAACGCCCATCTCAACAGTTACTTCAAGAAACAAGGGATGAGGCTATGGCACACCTAATGTCTGACTTGGCTCATATCTCTGACTGGGGTAAAAATAATATGGTTGTCTTTAATGCATCTAAGACTCAGTTCTTACACCTGTCAACCCGACAGAATCTTCCACAGGTATACCCACTAATGTTTAATAATATTCAGATTAATCCTGCATCATCCTTGAACATGCTTGGGGTTTCATTTACTCGGGACTTATCTTGGAAAGATCATATTACATCTCTTGTAAAATCTGCTTCCAAGAGATTGGGTGTGCTAAGCCGACTCCGCTCTTTCTTTACCCCTGCACAATTGTTGACTCTATACAGGGGTTTTATCCGCCCCTGTGTGGAGTACAACTCTCATGTGTGGGAGGCTCCCCACATACAGCTCTTCTCAATAGGGTGGAGTCAAAGGCTTTTCGTCTCATTAACTCTCCTCCTCTTACTGACTCCCTTCAACCTCTGTCTCTTCGCCGCACTGTTGCATCTTTATCTCTTTTCTATCGCTACTTTAATGGTCACTGCTCCTCTGAACTGTCTGCTTGCATTCCTCCACCTCTACGACGGGCGCGTAGCACCCGTCTGGCAGCAAACTCTCATCCCTTTTCTGTCCAACTCTCTAATGCAAGAGTTAACCGTTACTCCCAGTCTTTCATTTATGCAACAGGTCAGCTCTGGAACTGTCTCCCTCTGTCTGTATTTCCTTCTGCCTATGATCTCCAGTCTTTCAAACGTAGTGTGTCCAGGCATCTCAAAATGATCGGATCTTGAATTTGGCACTCTATTGTATTTTGTTTTTCTCTTGGAGGGAACTGTTACTGCGGGCTCATGCCTTTGGTTCCTTCTTCCTTGCATAAAAAAAAAAAATAAAAAAAAATATATATATACTCTATATATACATATATATATATATATATATATATATATATATATATATATATATATATATATACATATATGTATATATATATATATATATATATATATATATATATATATATATATATATATATATATATATATATATTCTAGTGCTTGCCCACAATAATATGAGGGGCCAACTATAATCGCGGCGCTCGACTCTGAGGTTGTTGTTATCGTGCCCTGGCAACCTACCATTAAGAATTGCGTCTGATTTCGTATATAATATGAGACGCATGTGATTCATGTTTAATACGTTCGTGTATAATAATATTTGTGTATAATACATTCATGGATAATAATATGATTCGTGTATAATATGGTACGAAATCGGAGGCACATTTTAAATGATGGGTTGCCAAGGTACGATAATTACAACTTCAGAGTCGTGCGCCGCGACTAGAATAGCCTTTCCATCACAAAATGTTTGCAAAACGATTACTTCTGTTTCCATACCGTTACTGAGCCCACAATGACTAACCCTGACCAAAATGTCGATAAAATTTCTCGATTTCCTACGATTTCGCTTCGTCATGTCATGCGCAATTGCCAAAATTTTTGCTTGGTATTTTCTGACACTCCCTGGTCTTGCCCCGAACTAATGTAAAAAGAATTAGGTCGATAATCTCGTGAAAGAAACGAACAAACGCACAGACAAACACACACATTCACAGCCTGACTTTATTTGGATGTATGGATGTATAATCCTTCTGACTGTCTCACTACTTGAGTATGTTAAAGTCTCCTGGTAGTAGTAAAAACTTTAATAACTATGACGCACTCTCGCTGAAAGGGTCAATGACACCTTCAGTACAAAAATCTCCTACGCTGAATAATACTGTCAAGAGACAGTGAAAGTAAAATAAAATGGCGTCCTCGAGTGGAAGTGAAGAAAGGACTAATTTTCTTGAAAACTGTGATTTTTGGGGGGAGGGGGAGGATCTTTTCACAATAATCTTATAGTCAGATGTTTAGACGCATTGTCTCTCCAAACCACCTGAATCAGGGGACACATCTTACGTGCAAATCTTGTTTTATCTCCTAACGAATCTGTTCAGTCTTGCAGAGATTTTCCGAACTGGAGGGAGTAGATACAGCCTTTACCATCTCGTTCAGTCTGGTGACGTATTTTCCGTTACATCATCGTTACTAGCACAGAATTATGTTTAGCTTTAAGGGAGATGTCATTGGAAAGAAGGTGTTAATTAAGGCTGTATCAAACACTTCCAGTTGGCATGAGTTTCCCATGGAGGTCTGCCCATCAACCAATCATCCAATCCTTTTTGGCCCCGTGTGTGTGTGTGTGTGTGTGTGTGTGTGTGTGTGTGTGTGTGTGTGTGTGTGTGTGTGTGTGTGTGTGTGTGTGTGTGTGTGTGTAACGTGGGGGGGGGGCTATGAAGGACGCAGTGTAGGAGGAAGCCATCTGACACCAACAAAAGAAGTATCGCGTCTCTGGGGTTCCATGGATGGTAAAACGAGCAACTTCTCAGACACAGATAGATCTATTAACCCCTTCAGCATCTCTCTCTCTCTCTCTCTTCGTTCTTTTTCATTTAATAATACACTTCTGGTGTCCTCCCCTCCCCCTTCATTTTTCGTTCTCTGCCAGTTCCTTTTTCACTTTGCTTTTTCCATCATTCGCTTCTTCTCCAGGAAGTCCTACGTTCATGCTCTTTTTATTACCACATTCTTTCGTAATTCGGTTTTAGGTCTTCGTTTTAGTGCACCTCAGTTGAAGTCCTGCCCGCATTTTGTTTTTTCAGTTATTATCCTATGCTCATCTTCAGTCCTTCCCTTCCGCAATTCTTCCCTCCATTGCCCAACATTCTTACTGTTTCTTCTCTATTTCTCTTTTCTCTTTTCAGCCACCCCTCTTCTATCTTTTTTTTTTCCTCTCTCTCTCTTCTACCTATCTCCTCTCTCTTCCTTACCTTTCCTCTTCAGCTACCTCATTTCCTTTTCTCATTCCTACCTCTCTTCCTCACCTGTCTTCTCCACCTCTATTCCCTTCCTCTCCAACCACACTTCCATCTCCTTCCTACTAATGTTCCCTCTCTTTCTTACCTCTTTCCCCTCTCATCGCTACCTCTCTTCCTTGCCATCTTCCCTCTCTTTCACACCTCTCCTCCCTCGCTATCTTCCCTTTATTCCCTACTTCTCCTCCCTCTCCTCTACACCTCACTTCCCCTCTTGGTATACTGTTCTTATGTTCAGCTTACAGACATCATAGCAATGGTCTTCTCTTTTACATGCAGCCTCGGAGGGATCACTAAGGTCTGTTGCTGTTTGCTGTCCATTATATTTATTGCCTCCGTACCTTCCCTTCTTCCCTCTCATTACTCCGTCTCCTCCCTAACTCTTTTCATCTTCCGCCCATTCCTTTTCTCTTCCTTATCTCTATTCCTCTTCTCTCCGTTCTATCTCCCTCTTTCCTCTCATTTCCCTGCCTCTACCCGCTTTCCCTCAGTTTCTTTTCATTTTGCTTCAAATTACCTTTCCTTCTCTCTCTCTCTCTCTCTCTCTCTCTCTCTCTCTCTCGTCTTCCCCACCTCCCCATTCCTCCCTAAGTTCTTATCTCCCCACACGATGCGCTAATGCCGTGGCGGAGGAAAGGCGGACAGAGGGGTAGGGGAGAATGGGGGGGAGGGGTAATGAAACTGAGAGAAAGGAGAAGGGAAACCGTCGGGAAGAAATGGAAGAAGTAAAGAAAATGTCTTTTTTTTTGTGTGTGTGTGTGTGTGTGTGTCCGACTGTGGGCTTAGGCTTCACAGCCTGCTATCAAGGCCCAGCAGTCCCCTTACATACTATACACCTCTACATGTCACCACTTCGGCGTTAACACCCACCGTCCATATTGAATATATGCTAGGGCTGTCTCATTCAGGACTGGTGTATTGGTATTAGCGGGGGTATTTTTACGACATGGCGGGTCTTCTGGTAGATCAGTAAAGCCTGATTTAATGAAACTCAAATCCTTAAATTGTTCCCTGTCCCAGCAGGGATTTGAACCTGGATCCGTTAGAACGGCAGGAAACCTCTTTACCGATACAAATAGATACATAAGTTAAAAGTACTCATAGGGCACATACCTCCACCGACGCCGATATAATTTTTGGCTATCTGCTGTAGTTCCTATTTCCTATAAGGCGAATAACTTTACGGCTGTCTTTGTTTGCCCTATTACACAATTCCAGAAAGCGCATACCTCCGCCAACACCACCAAATATATTTATTTTCCTACATCCGGTTCCGGATGATGTCAAAATGTAATCAACACTTCCTTGACCCACTCTCCACCTAATACAATCCGATAACAACTTGAGACACTTTCTACATAAACAGACAGACATGGTTAAATATATGACCTCCTACTCCGTTGGTGAAGGTAAGAAATGAATGAACGAATCACACACACACACACACACACACACACACACACACACACACACACATATATATATATATATATATATATATACATATATATATATATATATATATATATATATATATATGTAAAGTATAGAGAGAGAGAGAGAGAAAGAGAGAGCCTGGTGGTTTAGTGGGTAATTATTGTGCTCCAATCGGATTGAGCCGGTGAAGGTTTATATCCAAGGGTTTGTTGGGGTTGATTGCTCGTGTAATGCCTCAGGGATGAGTGAGGCTGGTCACTCTCATCTTAAATGTCAGGACCAACTGCCTACCCCCGGGCTCCTACGCTCCTCATGGGGCAATGTAGGATTGGATGATGGATGGATGATATGTATATCCATCCATCCATCCATTATCCAGTCCTACGTTGCCCCATGAGGAGCGTAGGAGCCCGGGGTTAGGCAGTTGGTCCTGACATCTAGGCTGAGAGTGACCAGCCTCACTCATCCCTGAGTGGCATTACGTGAGCAATAAACCCCAACACCCCGTGGATATAAACCTTCACCGGCTCAATCCGATTGGAGCACAATAATTACCCACTAAACCACCAGGCGCCAAAATTTGGTTATATGGTTACCACCCAGCGTAGTAAATGGTTTCCTGGTGTACAGGAAACCATTTGGCTTGTCACTCAGTGTAGAGTAACCCACAGGCAGAAGGAAGAGGAAAGAATGAAGGAATGAAAGATAGATGAAAATGGAAGGAAAGAAGGACGGAGGAGAGGACAGGGCAGACACCTGAGAGCACCACTACATTGAGTGAGTGGATAGTGAGCGCCCCCACCTACCATATATATATATATATATATATATATATATATATATATAACAGACCAGAGGACGGAAAAACAAATGAATTAAAAAATAATCCATACACCAGATTACTGGTGTCCTCTGTTCATAAAATATCTGTAACAGTTAGACTTGAACAGCTGTGGGTTGAAGTTTGGATGGAAACAACTCTGGGGAAGTGAGTTCCAGAGAGATACAGTTCGGGGAACGAAAGAATTCTGATAGGCAGAAGTTCGGCAATATGGCTGAGTGACATTCCAGTCATGAGCACAGAGACAGTAGCCCTTGATATTTCCAAACCTCTCGACAGAGTATGGCACCGTTCCCTGCTGTCAAAACTCCCTTGCTATTGACTAACGTCTTTTGTTCCTTTGATTTCCTCATATCTCAATGACAGGAAAATAAGAGTAAGAGTAGATGTTGTATATTCCAATTTCCACTCAATTAATGCTGGCGTGCCACAAGGATCAGTTCTGGCGCCAACCCTATTCCTGGTTCATATTAACCCGTCACGTCCCGAGGTTTTCCGCACCTCCGACATCCCCCAGTCCCGAGGTATTTTCGAATTTTTTTTTTTTGGCTAAAACCTTCGCTTTTGGTGAGAAACATCGAAAATTCATAGAGAAATCGCTCACCTGAGGTTTAAAGTGCCCAATCCAGGTAGGAGTTCCTCCTTACCTGAGTGGGTTTTCTAACATGCTGGCACCAAAGAAAACGAGTTCTATGGGAGGGTAACTATTTTATCCACTCATAAACGGTATTTATTTATTTACTTGGTACGAATGTATATGTAGTATGACAGTATATTGGTTTTCAAGCAGTAATAAAGGCATTATAAGCATTGTTTCACTCACTAACTAATCACCATACCTGACCTATTTTTGCCACACTACCTGATCATTATTTCTGGCTGTTTCTTCTTCTAATGCTATGTAAACATTGTCCTCCACATTGTCATCGATTGGGGAATCACTCTGGCCCTGAATAACTTTACTAGCCAGGTCACTGGTAACAGGTCCTTTGCCAAGACAATGGCGTGAGGGGGGGAGGGGGGAGGTTATGCAGTGTAAGGCATTGTCCCTGCTTGGTATCTTGTACAGGAATAGAGGAAGGTGTCCCGTGTATACATACGAAAAATCACGTGCGAAAATTGAAAATTGTGCAAATTAGGTACCTTGCAATTGCACGACGTATTGGTACGTCGCCGGGACTGGCAAATGCAAATCGTTGCAACGTACCCATACGTCGTCGGGACGGGGCGGGTTAATGATCTCTTATCTGTCACCCAGAATCCCATTCACTCATATGCAGATGACTCAACACTACATAGTTCATTCACACTCAGACACCCATTTACAAAGAATAATATCTCTACCTCTCAACTCAGACCAGCCATCTCCATAAATCAAGACCTATCTACGATCAGTGAATGGGGACAAAACAACCTTGTCTCATTTAATGCTATTAAAACTAAATATATACAGTTTACTAATAGACAGATATTGCCAGATTCATATATTACGTTCAGTGCTACTAATATTCCCATCTCCATAAGTATTGAAATTCTCAGTGTCTCACTTAACAATTCCCGCAGCTGGACCTCTCATGTTAGATCACTTGCTAAAACCGCCTCAAAGAAACTTGGATTATTGTACAGAGTCCGTAACTTCTTCACGGACGAGCAGTTAACGTTAATTTATAAGAGTCATGTGCACTCTCAGCTTGAATATTGCTCACCCTTGTGGAATGGATGTGGAGAGGTTGCATCAAAACAACTAGACAAAATTCAGAACAAAGCTGTTAGAATTATTAACAACCCTGCCATTACAAATAAACTACCTCCCCTACAAGTAAGAAAGAAGGTTGCCTCCCTTGCATTATATTACAGATATTTTTATGGCAAATTCTCAAACGGAGCTGTGTCCATGGTGCCACCTCTCCATGCTTTCCCTCGTGCTACACGGGTATCTGGTAGCGCTCATGACTGGAATGTCACTCTGCCATATTGCAGAACTTCTGCCTATCAGAATTCTTTCATTCCTCGAAATGCATCTCTCTGGAACTCGCTTCTCTAGAGTTGTTTCCTTCCAAACTTCAACCCACAGCTGTTCAAGTCTACCTGTTACAGATACTTTATGAAC
>NC_137007.1:28309700-28387200 GCF_032717465.1 Coenobita brevimanus | reverse complement strand
GTTGGGGGAGGCCTTTGTTCAGCAGTGGACTAGTTATGGCTGATGATGATATATATATATATATATATATATATATATATATATATATATATATATATATATATATATGTGTCTGACTCAGGGCATAGGCTTCACAGCCTGCTCTCAAGGCCCAGTAGTCCTCCTACATACCATACACCTCACTACATGTCACCACTTCGGCGCTAACACCCACCGTCCATATTGAATACACGCTAGGGCTGTCTCATACAGGACTGGTGTATTGGTATTGGCGGGGGTACTTTTATGACATGTCGGCGGGTCTTCTGGTAGATCAGAAAAATCTGCTTTTTATAAAATTCAAATCCTTAAACTGTTCCCTGCCCCAACCGGGATTCGAACCAGGGTCCATTACGACTGCAGGCCGCCTCACTACCGATTCTGCCACCGCCTTCCCCAATATATACGCGTGTAATGTGTGTCTCTCCAACAAATATATGTTCGAGTATATGTATATATATATATATATATATATATATATATATAGATATATATATATACACTCGTGTACATGTGTGTCTCATCAACATATATATATATATATATATATATATATATATATATATATATATATATATATATATACTGTATATCCATCCATATATATATATATATATATATATATATATATATATATATATATATATATATATATATATATATATATATATATATATACACACACACACTCGTGTAATGTGTCTCTCTCAACAAAAAATATATATATATATATATATATATATATATATATATATATATATATATATATATATATATATATATACACACTCGTGTAATGTGTGTCTCTCAACAAATATATATATATATATATATATATATATATATATATATATATATATATATATATATATATATATATATATATATATATATATATATATATCAACATCCGGACCTCCTTTCCCACCCTAGGACAGGGTGAAGAGTAGCAACGTCCAGACAGACCTAGTTTGCCCAATGAAATGGGCCCCGTTCCACTGACTCATCATTTAAGCCCTCGGAATCCTGGCTCTATCTGATACACCAAAAACTTTCACCACACTCTGTAGGTTCAGATAAACATATCCGATTGAGTCAATCCGAACGCTGTTACTTTAAGAAGGGGTGCCAAATCCCTGATCATGCCCTTCTGACAACATTCATCCAGCCAGCTCGATCTCTTGTCAGTCCCTTACCCTTACCGACTTCCATACATCTCTTCCTCACAAACTCATCTACTATATCCCTCCACCTTCTTCTTCTTTTTTTTTTTTTAAATCCAAAGACGAAGAAACTAAAGGCCACTAGCTCGCAAACTGTTCCTTCCAAGAAAAAAACAAAAACAATACAGCAGTGAGTCATTTCAAGATCCGTTCATTTCCAGATCCCCGGACACACTGCGTTTGAAAGACTGGAGATCATAGGAAGTAAGAAATACAGACAAAGGGAGACAGCTTCAGAGTTGACCTGTTGCATAACTGATGGACTGGGAGTAACAGTTAACTCTTGCATTGGAGAGTTGGATAGAAAAGGGATGAGAGTTTCTTGCTAGATGGGTGCTACTCGTACACGCCCGTCGTAGAGGTGGAGGAATGCAAGCAGACAGTTCAGAGGAGCAGTAACCATTGAAGTAGCGACAGAAAAGAGATAAAGATGCAACAGTGCGGCGAAGAGACAGAGGTTGAAGACAGCCAGTAAGAGAAAGGGAGTTAATGAGACGAAGAACCTTTGACTCCACCTTGATGAGAAAAGCTGTATGTGGGAAGCCTCCCCACACATAAGAGTTGTACTCTACACAGGGGCGAATTAAACCCGTGTATAAAGTCAACAACTGTGCAGGGGTAAAGAAGGTAAGGAGCCGGCTGAGCAGACCTAATCTCTTGGAAGCAGATTTTACAAGATATGTAATATGATCTTTCCAAGATAAATCCCGAGAGCATGAAACCCCAAGTATATTTAAGGATGATGCAGGATTGAGCTGGATACTATCAGACATTAGTGGGTACTCCTGTGCAAGATTTGATCGGGTTGATAGATGTAAGAACTGAGTCTCTGATGCATTTAAAACAACAAGATTACTTTTATCCAAGTCAGAGATACTAGCCAAGTCAGATTTTAGGTGTGGCGTAGCCTCATCCCTTGTTTGTTGAAGTAACTGCTGAGATGGACGTTGCGAGAACCGCATGGAAAGGTGAAGGGTGGAATCATCAGCGTATGAGTGGACAGGGTTAGATGTACAGCTTAGAAGGTCATTGATGAATAAAAGAGAGTTAGTGATAGGACAGAGCCCTGAGGAACACTGTTGATAGATCTAGAAGAACGGTGGTCATTTACAACAGCAGTTATAGAAAGTCCAGAAAGGAAGCTACAGATGGAGGCACAGGCAGAAGGAAAGAAATCGTGAGAGGGCAGCCTGGAAATTAAAGATTTATGCTAAACTCGATCGAAAGCCTTTGAGATGTCAAGTGCAATGGCAAAGCTTTCGCCAAAGTCCCGAAAGGAGGATGACCAGGAGTATGAAAGGTAGGTGAGCACATCGCTAGTGCAGCGTCCCTTACGGAACCCATACTGACCATAAGAAAGAAGGTTGTGATAGGAAAGTTGCATAAAAATTTTTCTGTTAAGAATAAACTCGAAAACTTTTGCGACACAGGATGTTAAGGAAATTGGAAGATAGTTAAAGGGTTAGGAATGGTCACCCTTCATTGGGACAGGCTGAATGAGAGCAGAATTTCAGCAAGAAGGAAAGGTACAAGTTGACAGACGAAAGCGAAAGTGTTTACCTAGGCAGGGTGTAGGCATGCTTTGTTAGTACTGAGACCGGTGATGGTAAAAAATACATCAGCTGAAGAAATTTTAACGTCAGCCATGAGGAAGTCAGAAGGGGGAAGTGATGGAGGAACAGCACCGGAATCGTCTGAGGAGGAATTGGAGGAGAAAGTCTGAGCTAAGAGATCTCCTTTATCAGTAGAAGAAATAGCTACAGTGCCATCAGAGTAGGATAGAGTGGGGAAGGATGATGAGGTGAAGTTGTTAGAAAGGTTTTTGACAAAGTGCCAGAGGGAGCGGGAAGGATTCGAATTGGAGAGTTGAGAGCATTTAGTATGGATGAAATTGTTTTTAGTAGAGGGAAAAACAGACTTAGCACGAATCCGGGCAGAAACATAAAAAAAGATGTGATTTAGGGGTGGGTTGGCTCTTATAGGCCCTCTGCTTGTTGTGGACAGCATTAGAACAAGCGTGATGAACCAAGGCTTTTTTTGTATTAGTCAAAGTATATGAGAATGGAATGTACGCTTCCATGCCCGGAAGAATAACCTTTGCAATGCTCAACGCACACTCAGATGGTTCCTGGCCACAGCAGCAATAATCATTTCAAGGAAAATCAAAGAAGTGCTGCCAGAAGGCCTCCAAATCACCAGCTCCAAAGTGCCATAACTGGACGTTTATTTGGAGGGTCCACAGGCCATACTGGAGCAATAGGACAGTTTACGGTAATAAGATTCTCACTGGAGGAGCCCAATGGAGAAGGACAGATTAACAGCGTAAGCAGAAGGATTAGTTGTATGGAAAAGGTCAAGTATGTTGGAGGTCTCTCCAAGACGGTCAGGGATATGGGTAGGGTGCTGTAGAAGCTGCACTAGGTAATTAAAGATAGAACGATGTAGGTTTGTTCACCAGGTGGATCAGTGAAAGGAGAGGAGAGCCAAAGGTGGTGGTGAACACCGAAATCTCCTAGAATGGAGCTTTCACAGAAAGGAGAGACGGATAGGATGTGTTCCATTGTAAAAGTAAGAATTTTTCATGGTAGAATTAGGGGATAAGTAAACAGCACAGATATATTTGGTCAGAGAATGACAGGAAAGTCCAAGCTAGAGAGTTGAGAATTCAGAAGAATCAAGTTTAGGAACACGTGAGCAAGATAAGTCGTTGTGTACATATACACAACAGCCATTTTTGGTTTTGAAATGAGTTTAGAGAAAGTAGGAGGATACAGAGATGGGTTTGCCATCCGTTGCCTCAGACAGCTGAGTCTCAGTTCACCTGGTGAACAAGCCTACACCTTTTCTATTCTTAATGACCTAGAGCAGCTTGTACAGCACCCTACCCGTATCCCAGACCGCCTTGGAGAGAGCTCCAGCATACTTGACCTCTTCCTTACAACTAATCCTTCTGCTTACGCTGTTAATCTTTTCTCTCTGTTGGGTTCCTCCGATCACAACCTTATCACCTTAACCTGTCCTATCGCTCCGGTGCGGCCTGCGGACCCTCCAAAAAAACGTCGTCTCTGGCACTTTGGAGCTGCGGATTGGGAGGCCCTCAGGCAGTACTTCTTTAATTTTCCTTGGAATGATTATTGCTTCCATGGCCGGGAGCCATCTGGGTGTGCCTTGCGCATTACGGAGGTTATTCTCTCGGGCATGGAGGCATACATTCCTTTCTCATATCCTTTGACTAATGCATGAAAGCCTTGGTTTAATCACGCTTGTTCTAATGCTGTCCGCAACAAGGAGAGGGCCTACAAAAGGTACCGAAGCCAACCCACCCCTGAATCACATCTTTTATACATTTCTGCCCGGAATCGTGCTAAGTCTGTTCTTCGCTCTACTAAAAATAATTTCATCCGTACAAAATGCTCTCAACTCTCTAACTAGAACTCTTCTCGCTCCTTCTGGCACCTTGCCAAAAACCTTTCTAACAACTTTACCTCATCATCATTCCCTCCTCTTTTCTACTCTGATGGCTCTGTAGCTATTTCTTCTACTGATAAAGCAGATCTCTTCACTCAGACTTTCTCCTCCAATTCCACCTTAGACGATTCCGGTGCTGTTCCTCCATCACTTCCCCCCTCTGACTTCCTCATGGCTAACATTAAAATTTCTTCAGCTGATGTATTTTCTGCGATTGCTGGCCTCAGTACTAATAAGGCATATGGGCCTGATGGAGTCCCTCCTGTTGTTCTCAAGAACTGTGCTTCTGTGCTTACACCCTGCCTAGGCAAACTCTTTCGCCTTTGCCTGTCAACTTGTACCTTTCCTTCTTGCTGGAAGTTTGCTCTCATTCAGCCGGTCCCAAAGAAGGGTGACCATTCCTAACCCTCTAACTATCGTCCAATTGCTTTAACATCCTGTATCTCAAAAGTTTTTGAGTCTATTCTTAATAAAAAAATTCTAAAGCATCTTTCCTATCACAACCTTCTTTCTCATCGTCAGTATGGGTTCCGTCAGGGACGCTCCACAGGCGATCTTCTCACCTACCTTTCTGACTCCTGGTCATCCTCCTTTCGGGAATTGGCGAAAGCTTTGTCATTGCACTTGACATCTCAAAGGCTTTCGATCGAGTCTGGCATAATTCTTTAATTTCCAAACTCCCCTCTTACGGTTTCTATCCTTCTATCTGTGCCTTCATCTCTAGCTTCCTTTCTGGTCGTTCTATAGCAGCTGTTGTAGACGGCTATCGTTCTTCTCCTAGATCTATTAACAGTGGTGTTCCTCAGGGCTCTGTCCTATCACCAACTCGCTTCCTTTTATTCATCAATGACCTTCTAAGCTGTACATCTAACGCTATCCACTCATACGCTGATGACTCCACCCTTCACCTTTCCATTCGATTCCCGCAACGTCCATCTCAGCAGTTACTTCAACAGGCAAGGGATGAGGCTATGGCACACCTAATGTCTGACTTGGCTCATATCTCTGACTGGGGTAAAAATAATCTGGTTGTTTTTAATGCATCAAAGACTCAGTTTTTGCACCTATCAACCCGACAAAATCTTCCACAGGTATACCCACTTATGTTTAATAATACTCAACTTAATCCTGCATCATCGTTGAACATGCTTGGGGTTTCATTTGCTCGGGACTTGTCTTGGAAAGATCATATTACATCTCTTGTGAAATCTGCTTCCAAAAGATTGGGTGTGCTAAGCCGACTCCGTTCCTTCTTTGTCCCTGCACAATTGTTGACTCTATACAGGGGTTTTATCCGCCCCTGTGTAGAGTACAACTCTCATGTGTGGGGAGGCTCCCCACATACAGCTCTTCTCAATAGGGTGGAGTCAAAGGCTTTTCGTCTCATCAACTCTCCCCCTCTTACTGACTCCCTTCAACCTCTGTCTCTTTCCCGCAATGTTGCATCTTTATCTCTTTTCTATCGCTACTTCAATGGTCACTGTTCCTCTGAACTGTCTGCATGCATTCCTCCACTTCTACAACGGGCGCGTAGCACCCGTCTAGCAGCAAACTCTCACCTCTTTTCTGTCCAATTCTCTAATGCAAGAGTTAACCGTTACTCCCAGTCCTTCATTTATGCAACAGTTCAACTCTGGAACTGTCTCCCTCTGTCTGTATTTCCTGCTTCCTATGATCTCCAGTCTTTCAAACGCAGTGTGTCAAGGCATCTCGAAATGAATGGATCTTGAATTTGGCTCTCTCTTGTAGTTTGTTTTTCTCTTGGAAGGAACAGTTTTGCGGGTTCATTGCCTTTGGTTCCTTCTTCCCCACATAAAAAAAAAAAAAAAAAAAGAGGAGGAGAGGTGATGCTTAACAGAAAGTTAGAGGTAAGGCCTATCTTGCCTCCTCCCTCCATCAAATTCACTCAGATATACCTTTTTCACCATTCTATTGTCATCCATTCTCTCCACATGTCCATACCAACTCAGTACACTCTCTTCAATTCTGGTGTCAAAAGACTTCCTCACTCCTCATCTCTCACGAATCACATTAGTTCATATCCTATCCACTCTTGAGGAAAAGATGTCTGAAGCTACTAAAAAAAATTAATATCCTGACTTGCAGAAGTGATACCATCCAAGATATTACCAATATAGCGGGAATCGAACCCGGGACTCTCACGTGAGAGCCAGGCAGCATGCCACTACACCAATACCAGGTAAAAGTTAACTCACATTGTCACAATCTTGCAACCAATGCCCACAGTGGGGACGGAGGGACATGAACCCACTCTCATCCCCCTGGATGATTTAATGTTCTCAGGCTTGCTTTGATGTTTCACCTTGTATTTGGTCATAGTCGGTAATAATAAAGGGGGGTAGACTTACCACAGGCCCCACCCACTGCACAGTCTCAGGTCCAGGCAATGGATCTGGGACCCCTAGCCCACCAGCCTTAACAGTGGCTGTGGTAGTGGCCTCGATATTCAAAAAAAGGCAACAAATCGCAGCCAGAAAATTATCGACCAATAAGTTTAACTGCAGTGGTGTGCAAGTTGTTGGAATCTATTCTCAGAGATAAGTTTGTTATGCACTTAGAAATAAATAATCTCATCAAAATGATTCACAACATGGTTGTCGAAATAATCGCTCTTGCCTTACGGATCTCTTGGATTTCTTCTATGACATGTTCAATAAATATGATGAGATCTGCTGACATTGTTTATCTCGATTTTCAAAAAGCATTTGGTAGAGTTCTCCATAAAAGATTACTTAAGAAATTGAATGAGCACGGGTTCAGAGGGAATGTGCTCAGGTGGATCGATAATTGGCTTACAGAACGTTAACAAAGGGGTCGTAATAAATGACAAAGAATTGGAGTGGAAAGATGTTAGTATCACAGGCCTCAGTACTGGGTCCTATTCTGTTTTTAATATACATAACTGATATAGGTGAGGGTTTAATTTGTAAAATAACCATATTTGCTGATGATACTAAAATTGGTAACAGAGCAGACTCATCTTTACCAAGGCAGGTAATACACAGTGACCTCGATCGACTGTTTAATTGGGTCCAAGCTTGGCAGATGGACTTTAATATTAGTAAATGCAAAGTGCTAAATATTGAAAATATAAACAGACAAGCCAGTTACACCATGAACAACCTTCAACTAGATAATGCCAGTCATGAAAAAGACTTAGGAATTGTTATAACAAAAAAAAAAAAAAAAAAAGATCGTAAACCAAGCAAACAGACTACGGAGGCTGTTAAGAAAGCCAGCAAATTAATTGGATTCATTGGTAGAGCATTCGAATATAAATCCAATAATATCATCTTCACCTTATATAATACTACCAGTTTGCCCACAGTTAGAGTATTGTGTCCAGTTCTGGTCACCTTACTGCAAAAAAGTAAAGAGACACTTGAAAGAATACAACGACGGGTGACCAAAATGATACCTAGCTTGAGAAACAAACCATACGAGGAGTGTTTAGAGGCTCTGAACCTCTTCTACCTAACTAAACACAGATAACGAGGAGATGTAATGCAAGTATTTGAAATATTCAAAGGGCACGATAACATGGCTGTCGATAAACAGTTCACAGCTGATCACTCGAATTATACTAGAGGCAATGGGCAAAAATAATTAGCAAATGATTCCAGCCTCATGAAGCTAAGCATTTCTTCTTTAAAAGAGTTGTAAATGTATGGACCAAATTGCCCTCCAATGTAGTAAACTGTGATACAGTACTAACCTTTAAAGGTCGCTTGGATAAGTATTTGTCATCTAACCCCCCCCCCCGCTTAAAACGTTTACTCCTGAATAAAACACTTATGTACGGTATATATAAACTTTTTTTTTTTTCCAGAGCCCAGATCAATTTATGACACGCATATATAGTATAAGCACAGACAGCATATGCACAGATAGCCCTGAGTTAACGGTCACTACTCTTATTTTCGCCATGTGATTACCTGTGGATCGCTGAGGGTCCCTGTTAGTTAGGTGACCACCATCGGGATGTTTTCAATGTACCAGGGGTCACTGCTTCAGGAGGTAACTTGTGTACGTGTCCCGCATGGGGAAGTTCCTTGTTTCAGAGGAGTGAACGGAGCTGGGGCCTGATTAACTGCTGCCTACCTTAAAAGTGCCAGGCAAGGCTGTCGCACCATCCCTGAACAACCACACTGTACTTTTTCCACACTGTGTCTACCGACTCCCCGTTAACTCAACGTACCCATACATAATGTCGTGCCTTTGGTATTTATTATTTGATTATTCATTTTACTTTACTACTTTTTCTTTCAGGTTATTCACACTAGTAGCTTATAGAAAAAGTATTAGGGAATGTAACTTTTCCTTTTCAGTGTTTCCTATGAAATTTTCATGTCAGTTTTCCAATGCTGCATGGTGGCTTTTCTCATTTTTTCCTGCCAATTTTAACTGGAGGGTTTGGAGGTGGGGAGGGGGGGGAAGCCTTCTTGCTTTACTATCCTTGTCCTTCAGCATGTAGATATAGATCTCTTAGTCATAGTCTACTCTGTAGCAAGCAGCCTCGAAAGGACCATAAGGTGTTGCTGTTAGCTTTCCTTTATATTCCATTGAACACTCTCTGTGCTCCACATACATTCCTCAGCAGTCCCATCTCCACTGCTCTCACTCTTGACTTTTCATTTTCATGCCACACCATAGTCTCACATCCATATGTTAAAGCTGGCACTAACAATCCTTCATGTAAGCCTCATGCAGCTGCAACACCCAAGCCTCTGTTTCTTATCAAGGCCGTAATAGCACCAGCTACTTTCCTTGCTTGTGTCACTCTACTTTCCACTTCTTTTGCACATTTTCCTCTCTCTTCAATCACTGTACCCAGGCATTTGAGCTCTCCTACCAATTCCAGCCTCTCTCCATTCACTGTAACATCACGATGGAAGTCACCTTCTCTCTCGATTACCATTATTTTACTCTTTTCTGCATTTACTCTCAAGACACGACGCTCACAGACATCAGCAAAACTCTGCACTAGTCTCCAAGTTTTTGTCCGGTGTTTGCTAGTACTGCATCATCAACATACAACATATTTGAGATACTCCATCCATCACCATTCATTACCAACGCCATCCCTCTCTCCATTACTCGTGTTTATACTTCTCTCATCACCCCATCCATATATATATACTGAACAACCATGGGGACATCACACAGCCTTGTCGCACACTCACACTGATCGTGAACCATTCACTTAGATGCCCATTTACCCTTACACATGCTTTACTACCATCATAAAAACTCTTCATGGCACCTAACAGCTTACCATCTACACCGTACATGCGCAAAACCTTCCACAATCCTTCTCTGTCTACTTTGTCGTATGCTTTTTCCATCCATCCATTATCCAATCCTACATTGCCCCATAAGGAGCGTAGGAGCCCGGGGCTAGGCAGTTGGTCCCGACATTTAAGATGAGTGACCAGCCTCACTCATCCCTGAGTGGCATTACATGAACAATCAACCCTAATCACTCCTTGGATATAAACCTTCACCGGCACAATCCGATTGGAGTGCAATAATTACCCATTAAACCATCAGGCGCCAAAATCTGGTTATATGGTTACCACCCAGCGTAGTAAATGGTTTCCTGGTGTACAGGATCTGGTTATATGGTTACCACCCAGCGTAGTAAACGGTTTCCTGGTGTACAGGAAACCATTTGGCTTGTCATTCATTGTAGAGTCACCCACAGGCAGAAGGAAGAGGAAAGAATGAAGTAAAGAAAGAGAGAAGAGGGAGTGTAAAGTCACCCGTAGGCAGAGGGACAAGGAAAGAATGAAGGAAAGAAAGACAGAAAAGGATGGATGGAAAGAAGGATGGAGGAGAGGAAAGGGCAGACACTCGAGAGCAGCACTACATCGAGTGAGTGGATGGCGAATGCGCCCACCTGCCACAACGCTTTTTTCCAGATTCATTAGTACCATTAACACCTTATAGTCCTTGTCACAAACTTTCTTCACACTCTGCCTCACTGCAAATATTTGATCCACAGAAGTGATGTTTTGTGTTGTGGGCATTGCTCAGATTTTTCGTGAGGAGGTGGGTGTGGCGATGTTAGGAATGATGCAGGATGGACACTGATAACTCTGACTGAGTTGTTCCCGAAACACACATGATATCGCTGAGTGGAAGAGAAGCGTTATTTTTGGACAGCTCTACATATACTCGTGTAATTCACCGGGTCGGTCAGGATCACTTGATGGTCGTGATCGTAAGCTTTTACCCTCCCGGAAGGGAGCTGAAAGCTCATATAGTCCGATCTAAGGGCAAGGCTGTGACCTTCACACACGCACACACCCGTCCCCTTGCTCAAGGGGGACAGTAACCACCCACTTCGTCAGTGAAACTTTTCGCAACCTGAGCGAGGCGCGAACTCCCGTCCACCAGTTGGCAAGCGGGAACGTTACCACTGCACCAGCGAGCGGTTGTGTGTGTGTGTGTGTGTGTGTGTGTGTGTGCATAATTATATATATATATACACTCGAGTACACACCCACAAGTATTTTCCTATTTATCTATCTACCTATTGTTACGGAACAGAAAAAGATAATGTACACTTTAAGTGAGAATACGAAGAGTCACTACTGTCCCGTAAAGTTCCAGGTTCAAAACAAAAGAGTTAGGTAAAATTACAAGTTAAAGTTTAATGCACAAACTAACAACAAAACATTCAGGACTCATAAAGATAATGTAATGGCAAATAAACAGGTTAAATATATGGTTAACTGCAATAGCCTCTATTAACACGAAGTTAGCAAGAGTAAATTTATCTAAGTCAGCCCTGATAAAATGAGATACCAGATAATACTCAGTGAATGCCAGATAAATAATTACAGATACAAACTATTATCAAAAATGACTGACATAAAGAACCCCACACGAATTACAAAAACTTCACTAGGCCTACAAATTAAACTTATGCTATACAGTACAAGAAAAAATACAACAACAGTTATACTCAAATTACACACAGCTGCTAGATGGTTGGAGACTTCTTGAGCACTCACAATAATAATAATATCTGTACAGGGGAGGACAGAGATGTGAACAAAATGAGGAGCAGATCTAAGTGGCAATGATGCAGAGACTGAGCTCATTATATAGGGGCCGGCAGAGCCTGATACAACTTGTAAGAGGACGCGCAAATGAAAGCATGGGGACAAAGAGATGACAATCCCGCAAAGTATAACAGAGATGTCGACTTACTCTACTATAACGGTAGAAGGGGGAACTGAGGCAGAACACGCTCGTGATCAAACATGCAGCATACTGTGCGTTAAAATTACACAAAGGATGATGAAATCATAGGCTATGTAACACCTCCCCACAAAGAAAAAAGAAATTTACAAAGGAAATTTCTTATTACTCTAAAACAATCTGTATATGGCATTACAGACCATGCAAAGGTCTTTCCTAATGTTACAAAACATGAGATCTCCCTAGCACGTTCAGTCATAGGTACTTGCCAGTATCCCTTTAACAAATCAAACTTACTTATGTACCTAGCCTTTCCGATCTTGTCTATGCAATCTTCCACACGAGGGAGAGGGTAAGTGTCTGTTTTGGTTATCTGATTAACACGTCTGTAGTCGATGCAAAGCCGCTGTGACCCACCTGGCTTAGGGACCAGAGTGACAGGAGAACTCCACTCGCTCTGACAGGGCTCAATCATCTTGTGGTCCAACAGGTAGCCAAGCTGCTTCTGGATGAGAGGAACTTTCACTGGGTTCACACGGTAAGGAGGCAGTTTAATTGGCTTTGCGTCTCCAACATCGACATCATGCATCAACACAGTGGTTCTTCCTGGAGTAGCACGGAACACTTGCGGGTACTCCTGCAGTAATGCCGAAAACTCCTGCCTTTCCTTAGGAGGTAGATGAGAAAGCTTAGTCTGGAGATCATTCATGATATCAGGATTCTTCCCCAAACTATCACTCAGGCTCATACTGCATGGGAGAGCTTCACTTGCAGACTCGGGTGGAACAGCTACAGTGCAGACTGGATTATTTTCGTCCCGCCTGTGATATAACTTTAGCATGTTGATGTGACATAGTTGCTTGCTCTTTCTACGATCTGGTGTGGCGATGACATAGCTGACATCACTGAGTTTCTTCTCCACGAAATAAGGGCCACTAAACTTGGCTTGAAGAGGTTGCCCATGAACTGGTAGCAGAATCAAAACCTGATCTCCTGGCTGAAAGTGGCGTAACCTGGACTTCTTATCATACCAAGTCTTCATCTTCTCCTGAGCAGCTCCTAAATTCTCTCTCGCCAGCTGTAAAGCAGTGGACAGCCGTTCTTTGAAATTCATCACATACTCCAGCAGGTTGACGTCATCTTCCTCCGACAGCCAGCATTCCTTGAGTAGCTTAAGGGGTCCTCTTACTTCATGGCCAAACAGTAGTTCAAAAGGTGAGAAGCCCAGTGATTCATTTGGAGATTCTCTTGCAGCAAACACAACGAATGGAAGACCTTTATCCCAGTCTTTCTGATGTTCCAAACAGTATTTCTTGAGCATCGATTTGAGTGTTTGATGATATCTCTCCAACGCTCCTTGGGTCTGGGGATGGTAAGCTGAAGACGTGATCTGGAGATGCCCAACTCTTTCAGAGACTGCTTGAAAACATTTGACATGAAATTACTTCCTCGGTCTGACTGTACCTCCTTGGGCAGACCAAACTTTGTGAAGAACCCTAGCATTTCCTTAACCACGTTCTTTGCTGAGATATTTCTAAGTGGAATGGCTTCAGGATAACGAGTAGCCATATCAATCATGGTCAACACATAAGAAAATCCTGAAGAAGTCTTAGGAAGAGGGCCCACAATATCCACCAACACACGGGTGAAAGGCGCCTCAAAAGGAGGAATGGGAACTAGAGGTGCAACCTTTTCGGTCTGATTACACTTTCCCACAACTTGACAGGTGTGACAAGACTTACAATACCTGGAAACATCCCTGAAGATACCTGGCCAGTAGAAGTGTTTCAAAATGCGTGCCACAGTCTTCCTCACTCCAAGGTGTCCTGCCAAACTGGAATCATGAGCCACTCGAATGATATCCTGCCTACAAACACGAGGGATGACAACTTGATGTACAACCTCCCATTCACAGTCGGCTGATGCTGTTGGGGGTCTCCACTTCCTCATAAGTACTCCTGACTTTACATAATAACAAGTAGAAGCACCGGCTGACTCTTCTTCACTGTAAGCAGAGTTAGCTAGACCTTTCAACTCAGGGTCAGCAACCTGCAACTCAACCAACTCTTGACGAGACAAATTATCAACACTACGGGGTACTGCCTCATCTGGTGAGTGGTCCAAATTAGCAAGAAAAGTGTCAGCTAGGATAACATCATCATCATCATTATCCTCTAAATCACCAGTAACTTTAGACTTAGCCCTAGTGACAGCACATGCAGGGAACACATCAGGGACATCACAATCCTGGGACGCAGCCACTGGCTCACTAGACAACTGAGGAGCTGGACACACTTGACTTCCACCAATATCATTTCCAAGTAAGAAAGTTACACCTGACATTGGGAGTGTCTCAACCAACCCAACCATAACGGAACCATTAACAAAACCAGACTCTAAATTCACTCTGCACAGAGGAACAGAGAAGTAATTATTCCCTACACCTTGTAAGATTACAGTTTCATCAGAGGAATTAAAATTAGAGCCTAGAACACTGGTCAGCATAAGGGATTGGCCAGCACCTGTATCACGATATATTTGAACTGATTTCCTGTCATTACTGTCCAGAGGACTGACAAAACCATCAGACAGGAAATTAGCACATGAACTCTTGAGAGTGTCACCCACGTTACTGCTCAAAAGAGGAGCTCCATCATGAGAATTTAAGTTACCCCTCAAAGCAGGTTCAGTTAACTCAGTTAAAGCATTCTGGGAACTCTCAAGAGTGGACACTAGACCAATTGACTGAATATTTAAAGACTCCTTTTTGTTCACATCACGCTGTCTCCTGAAACATCTCTCCGTAGTATGACCAAGCTTACTACAATAAGTACATTTACTTTTCTGAAATCTAGAGGTGAAGCTGGTATTTACTTCCTGAGAAACATCATCCTTATTCTCTTTCCTGTTACCTGTACTCTGAGTAGAGGCAACGTACTTACTCTCAGCTTTCCCTTTTTCTCTAGAATATCTCTTGTGAGTGAGAACATACTCATCAGCTAAAACTGCAGCATCAGACAAATTATCTATTCTTTTCTCATCAAGATATAGGCTTACATCTTTATAAATACACCTCTTGAAATCCTCCAGCAAAATCATCTGCTTAAATTTACCAAAATCAGAATCCACATTCTTAGAATTTAACCACTGCTCCAACAAATCTTCTTTGATTTTTGCATACTCAACATGGGATTGCTTATCTTGCTTGTAAGTTGTCCTAAATTTTACTCTATAAGCTTCAGGAACAAGCTCATAGGCCTTAAGAATCAAGCTCTTAACTACATCATAATTATCAGATTGATCCTGAGGCAAAGATGCATAAGTTACTTGAGCTTTACCGGTGAGAACAGTTTGAAGGAGTACTGGCCAATACTCCTTAGGCCAATTAAAACCTGTAGCTACCCTCTCAAACAACTGAAAATACTTTGTTAAATCAGATTCATTAAAAGGAGGGACAAGTTTAACATTTTTAGCCACATCAAAATCATCAGAGCTAGATGATGCAGTTCCACCTTGTTTCATGCGATACTCATGGTCTGCCTGAATCCTAGCAATTTCAACTTGTGCCTGAGCCTGTACCTGCGCCTCTTCAATACGAGCCTGAGACTCCGCCTGCTTAGCATTTGCCTGAAATTCAGCTTCTTTCACACGAGCCTCCTGCAGGGCTAGCTGTAACTTAGCTAATTCAATCTGCGTTTGCTCATTTGGAGGAGTTACATTAAACAAGCTTTTATTAATCATGCCAACAATTTGATCTTTAGACTGATGAGAGCGAACAACAAATCCCAATTGTTGAGCAACAATCTTAAGTTCATTCTTTGTTCTGTTTTCTATATCACACACTGTTTGCACATTTGACAAAAAATCTTTGGCTTCATCAAGTGTAGAAATAGTAGCCATCATGAATATATCAGTCACAAAATATCAAACAATATCCTTATGATAATATCCTGAATATCCTGATATGAGGTCGCCAAATTTATGTTACGGAACAGAAAAAGATAATGTACACTTTAAGTGAGAATACGAAGAGTCACTACTGTCCCGTAAAGTTCCAGGTTCAAAACAAAAGAGTTAGGTAAAATTACAAGTTAAAGTTTAATGCACAAACTAACAACAAAACATTCAGGACTCATAAAGATAATGTAATGGCAAATAAACAGGTTAAATATATGGTTAACTGCAATAGCCTCTATTAACACGAAGTTAGCAAGAGTGATTTATCTAAGTCAGCCCTGATAAAATGAGATACCAGATAATACTCAGTGAATGCCAGATAAATAATTACAGATACAAACTATTATCAAAAATGACTGACATAAAGAACCCCACACGAATTACAAAAACTTCACTAGGCCTACAAATTAAACTTATGCTATACAGTACAAGAAAAAATACAACAACAGTTATACTCAAATTACACACAGCTGCTAGATGGTTGGAGACTTCTTGAGCACTCACAATAATAATAATATCTGTACAGGGGAGGACAGAGATGTGAACAAAATGAGGAGCAGATCTAAGTGGCAATGATGCAGAGACTGAGCTCATTATATAGGGGCCGGCAGAGCCTGATACAACTTGTAAGAGGACGCGCAAATGAAAGCATGGGGACAAAGAGATGACAATCCCGCAAAGTATAACAGAGATGTCGACTTACTCTACTATAACGGTAGAAGGGGGAACTGAGGCAGAACACGCTCGTGATCAAACATGCAGCATACTGTGCGTTAAAATTACACAAAGGATGATGAAATCATAGGCTATGTAACACTATCTATATACACACACGAGTATATCTGTCTATCTATCTATCTGTCTATCTGTCTGTCTGTGTGTCTGTGTGTCTGTCTGTCTGTCTGTTTCTCTCTCTCTCTCTCTCTCTCTCTCTCTCTCTCTCGAGAGAGAGAGAGAGAGAGAGAGAGAGAGATGGAAATGAAATGAAAAGAAGGAGAGGCAGAGGGGGATGGAGGGGGATAGGGAAGGGAGAGAAGGACGAAAGGGAGAAAGCTGGCAGAGAAAGGAAGGAGATGGGTAGCGAGGGAAGGAGGAGAGGGGGGTAGTAGAGAAAGGACAGAAAGAGGGAGAAGAAATGTGACAGGAGAGTGACAAGAGGAAAGAACGGAGAGGGAAGAAGGAAAAGGAGAGTGAAAGGGTGGGGAAAGAGGGAGGAAAGTGAGAGGGAGAGGACAGTGAACAATGGACGAAAGGATAAAAGCTGACAGAGAGGAAAGGGAGATGGAGACGGGTAGGGAGGGAAGAAGATGGGGACAAGAGAGAGAGGAGGACAGCAAAAAGGAAGAAGAAATGTGAGAGAACAGTGAGAGAAAAAAAGGACGGAGAGGGAAGAAGGAAAAGGAGAGTGAGAGGTTAGAGAAAGAAGGGGGGGAAGTGAGAGAAAGAGAGAGAGTGAGGTCAGGGAGAGGAAGAACGTGAGAGGCAGAGGGCAGAGAAAGAAGGGAAGGACAGAAGGGATTGAGGTCTGTGGCTAAATAAGATTGTGTCTGGAATGGAAGAGAATGGGAGTGAGGGGGAGGGGGGGGGGCTGGCGTGGGAGGGACAATTGGATGTGGGGGTAAGTGGGAGTGTGGAACTGTGAGAGAGAGATGGTGTGGGGGAACGTGTGTGGTAGAAGGAAGATGTGAGAATGAGAGGGTATGTGGAAGTGTGAGTGAGGAATGGTGTGGGAGGAGCGCGTATGGGGAGACAGGGATGGTGTTTGAGAAAGAAGGCTGATGTTGGAACAAGAAGCTTGGTACAGCCAACCCGACCCCGGCAGTCAGTTTTGTGCTGACATATAAACACAACAGGATATCTAGTCATAGATGACACATATCATATTTAGAGTAAGTCTTGTGAAAATTAATGAGTTTATGCCCATTTGAAATTTTAGGCCCGACCCACCTACCTATACCTAGGGGGGTGACCCCCTGACGTAATGAGGCATGTTACAGGACGCAGATTTGAAAGATGCACATTTAGGTTTTGGTTTCATGTCGATATGACGAATCTGAAAGGAGTTATGGCGATTTTTTTTTTTTTCCGGGGGGGGGGGGGTGGCTACAGCTTGGACCCTGGCCCAATTTGGCCCAAATTTTAACTAGGTGATCAGAAGGCCATAGCCCATCATCCCTATAATTGTAGTCAAAATCGCACCAGTAGTTTTCGCGTAAAGTTGTTAACGGACAGACAGACAAACAGACAGACAAACCGCGTGAGAATACTACCCGTCCCCGAGCCCCTCCTGGGAGGGGACGGGTAATGAGTGAGTATATGGAAGTGAGAGTGAGAGTGGGTGGGAGGTATTGAGGGAAGGGGATGGAGGTGGCGTGGGTGAGTGTGGGGGATTGAGGGAAGGGGATGGAGGAGGCGTGGGTGAGTGTGGGGGATTGAGGGAAGGGGATGGAGGAGGCGTGGGAGAGTGTGAGCAGAGGGAGGGGGCTTGTGTGGGACAGTGTGGATGTGGCAGAATGTAAGGGTGAGGATGGTGTGAGTGGTAGAAGTGGATGTGGGAACGAGAGGGTGTGTGGGAGTGTGGGTAAGGAATGGTGTAGAAGCACGCAGAAGAGAAGTTGCCGTGAGTGAGAGAGAGAGAGAGAGAGAGAGAGAGAGAGTGAGAGAGATGCAGTGTCAACAGAATGCGGTGTCTGTGAGAGTAGGTTTGTGGGAGGAGGTGTGTGTGTGAGTGTGGGAAGTTATGGGATAAAATGGAAGAGGACGAGAGAAAATGTGGGTGTATGACCAGACTAGGACGGGGGTTTGGGGCGTGGGAGAGACCAGTGAGGTAGTTTGGGGTCAGTGGGCAGTCAGATCAGTTGAATAAAAGATGAGATGAAAGTAAGGAAATTTACCTAGGGCACTGTCTGGTGGTGGGGTGAAATAAAACAGCATCTAGAGGCGAGACATGATACAGGTCATGGAATAAAACAGCATCTAAAGGCAAGACAAGATACAGGTCATCTGGTGAAATCGGTTTGCTTTCATCTGACAAAGATCCGTAACCCCTTCCAGCTCAGCTGATTGCCAAGAGGAGTTAGACTGGAGGATAAATATGACTAGTAACCAAAGAGATTCATCCCAACTTCACAGCCAATGCTCAACGATTTCCATGCAACCACGACTTCATACTCAAGTTGTGAGAGTGACCCAGTTCCTCAACACGGGAACACTGGCATTGTGTATAATTGGCTAATCCCTTGAGTCCCTTGACGTATTATTAATAGTTTATTCTTTCTACTACGAGACGATTCTGCTTAACTCAGGACAGACCACTGATGACGACGGGATGAGTGAAGGCTGCATCTAAGCCTTCTAGTTCGAAAAGTCTCTTCCAAACTGAATAAACTCTGGAGGTAGCAGGAATATACCAAACTAACCCGTCACCGGACTTACGGGGTTAGAGATAGATCCGTAATACTTGTCCCTCACTAGCTGACTTTATCATGATTCGTTAGTAAGTTACGTATGCAAACTACGTCGATATCAATCTGTGCAATAATTTACAGTACTTCCCTCTATTTGTTTGTTTGTTTGTTTATATATATAGTTTGTTATGCATGGATTCACTAGCCAAGCTACTGTACTGAATATCTGCCTGAGTACAGATATTCTTAAGGAACATCACGAGCACCATATAATCCTCTCCCCCGCGCCCCCCCCAAATTAATCTAGTAATGAAAACAATAAATATAAATAACGTGTCAAGTGGGGTTGGTGGAGGAGTAGTGCCCCTCCCTGTAAAACAATTAACTCAGCCTTGGCCACCCCGTTTGGGATACATGGCGTCTGGCAATGAATGAATGAATGAATGAAAACAAATAAATATTGAAAATGAAACGACCTCAAAGACGAAAATATTTAACATCAACCACAAACACTAAGCTTGGGTGCAGGAGGGAGGAGGCACCTCAACAAGCAGTCCCGACCCGACAACAGAATATCCGCAGCTGTCATGACGGAGTGGAAGTTTGTGTGGGCCAACTTACAGGTTCAGTTGGGTTACTGACACCACAGGAACTGCACCTGAGGAATCGAGGAGGGGTACAGCACTTAATCCTGGGCCCCTTAAGATAATTTTTCTGGTTACAAGATTAATTTTGGTATGTATACAGACTCAATTAGGTCACGGGCATAATGGGAACCAAGGGCGGATGTTGCGAGAGAGGCAGTTTATTCATACAAGCATTCATTTCAATCGGTATGTCATAAAAATAGATCAATACTCACTCTACAAACTGTAACTATCGGTTAAGAAAGAGTGACTCAGGCAAAAACGCACACTGACTGAATACTTCTGTGTTATTTAAGTCCTTGCGTTTGAACAGCGTCTTCTAAACTGAATAAACTGTCTGACGGCACCAAAATTATAAATAAAAATAAAAATACGTCATCGGTGCGCAGTGACTGAGGTGGTGACGCACGAGACATTTTCATGGCAACTTTTCCCAGGCAACTCTGTTTTGGCGGCGACCTTTTCGAAGTTACCGGCTACTTTACCTGACGACTACTACTGTAAAGGTCCGCGTTAACCCCGTGAGGAGGAGGACAGATTTTCTGCTTTTTTCTTGCTTTCTCCAGACGATTTAATTAAACTTAAGAAAGACCCCACATGCCTTAAGGGTTGACGAAAACTGTACCTAACCTCACCAGTTGGAAAACTCCATCCTAAAGCTGAGTAAAATCGTCTGGGAAAAGGAAAAGCAAAACAGTTAACACCTCACTGAGTTCAGTGGGTCAAAGATGGGCAATAGACTCACCAAGAAAGTCACCTGAGAAAAGCTTCCTGGAAAACCGGTAGTGTGACACCGCCTTAATCCCTTCAGCCCGATTACTTTTTTAATTCTGCTGCCACCAGATGATTTTATTCAGCTTTGGGGAGACTTTTCGCAGCAGAGGGGATTACTAAAGACTGTTTCCAGCCCTAAACAACATCGTCCGGAGTTGGCATGATCAAAATAAAACACATCGTTGGAGGGAAGTGATTCATTCCTTCACTCCGATGACGTACTTTTCTTGCTCTGTTTTTCCTGTCATCCAACAGTTTTAATCAACTCTAGAGAGACTTTCAGAACCAGTGGTGTTGGACAGCCTACCATAACTCCGTCACTAACAGATGTCTCCTAAGCTGAATAAAACTGTGAATAATAATAACAATAGTAATAATAATAATAATAATAATAATAATAATAATAATAATAATAATAATAATAATAATAATAATAATAATAATAATAATAATGATAATAACAATAATAATAATAATAATAATAATAATAATAATAATAATAATAAATAAATAATAATAATAATAATAATAAAATAATGATAATAATAATAATAATAATAATAATAATAATAATGATAATATAAAGAGTAGGCTACACCAGAACTCGGAGCAACCTTACAACCACTGCCCCCCCCACACACACACAAAAAGACCCCTTTGACACTATAACCTCTTATATTTTATTATTATTATCAACTCACACCATATTTTAATGTTCTTACTACAGCCTATTTGTATTTACCCGACGGAACTGGGCCACCCTCACAGCTTGAATACTAAGTCGTGGTCGCATACATTTTCATGAACCTTAGTTATGAGGCAGCAATGAGTCGTCTTGGTTACTAGTCAAATTTATCCTCCATTCTGACTACACCTGGCCATCAACCGAGCTGCAAGGGGATATGCGTCTCAGTCAAATAAGAAGAAAAAAAGGCAATACCGCCACACGATTTTATTCAGTGTATGAGAGATCCCTTGTAGTGAATGGGTGTGAAATAGTCTCCATTAAGCCTTTCACAACTTCTTATGAGTTCATCTGGTGTGTACAGTACAGGTTTCTCTCTTCATTCTTATGAGTTATTTTGGTCACGGCCGCATGACGTCTTCAGGTGTGGAAGGCCAGGAAACCTTGGACAGTGCAAGAGGTTTCATACGTGTGGAAACCCTTCAGCACGAGGACGTACTTTATCTCTAGATTATTGCATTCAGCTCAGTAAGGACTTTTCAAATTGGAGGGATTGCATACAGGCATGAAGGGGCTCTTCTGAACTCAATAAATTGGCGCCTGGAGGGAGCAAGAATAAAACAGACTACATCATCGGTGTGATGGTATAGGGAAACCCATGAATTTTGACCAAATGGGCTGAAAGTTACAAAAAACAAGCACTGCAAGCCTGTGCCGCCCTGCTCCTTAGCAGGAGATCCGCACGGGGGAAGGGAGCGGACCTATGAGATCCCACCCTGCCCGAAACCTGGTACAGGTGGAAGTGCTTAATAAGAAAAGAAAAAAAAATGATCGTGAGCCCTGGAAACCCTGGAAGTCTCTCCCCCGTGGGAGGTAGCATTCAGGGATTCCACCCTGCTTAAAACCTGTCCAGATAAAAGTCTACTACTGTGCAAGAACTTTGTGTTAAAAAAAAAAAAAATACAATGCTCTTCCCTTCCCACACTGGTCCTGCAGGGAACGGGTAGTCCCGCTCAACCTGAAACCTGGTGTGCGTGCAGGTCTTCTATAGTACAAACAGTGCTCCTCTATTTAAAAAAGACCATGCATCCCGGTACAGGGTGGGACCCCATGGGCCCTCTGGGGTCCCACCCTGCCTAAACCTGGCCCTGATGGAGATCTCCCACTATGCAAAACTGCGTTTTCCTAAGCATTACCGAACGCTCCGGGCTGCCAGAAATCGCGTTCCCTGAGGACCATTTTCTCTTCCTTGTCCTTCATCCTGGAAATATAAAGCGCCTCACTCACACCGTAGAGTGGGAAAAATACAATAATCACTTTGTTGTAACCATAATTTGTCTCTGCGGGAAGGACAAGGAAAGGAGAGTGCAGGTTTCATAACCACAAATATTCTTGAGTTGTGTAAGACATTGCTAATTTATATTTCTCACCAACACAGCTACCATACACTTGATAACCAAACTTGAGTTTACATACATCAAAGTTAAAGACACTGAAAACACAACGTTTTCTGATAATATGAAGCTGCTACGGCGAGTTGCTATCCTGTTAATTTGTTCAAAACCACTGCGATTACAGAGCCTGAACTTTGCATTGTGCCTAATTGTTTTTCCTTGATTGTTCGACTTAGGGAAGCAAGTGGAAACACTATACTTCAGCCAAAAATTGGTGTGTAAAAACGTTCCCTCACATGACTTTTAAAATTTCCCTGCTTGAGGAGCACCAGAATTTTGCATTCAAATCGTGGTATTTCATACCAATTTGAAACTGTCATGAAAATCGTGTTCCAGTGATACTTGACGCTTCTCCAAAACTGCCATATATTGTCGAGAAAACGCCAAAAACATTTCCGCAAGGCAAAAACAGAACATTATTTTTTTCCCATATATTAGGTCAAACATGGCATGTTCTACATTTTTAAAACTGTCAGGAATATTGTTTTCCAGTGGTGCCAAGCATTAACAAAAAGGTAGGTGAAAAATTAGGAAAATACAACCTTACCTGCTACACGTTCCACGCCTGTGGTATGACACCTATTTCTTATTAAAAACAGTACCTCAATCATGCCATGTCTCCTTATTAAGTTATTAATACAGAATCTGAACCTTCTTTAAATTCTTCATTCGGATGACGTATATTGTTTCAGTAAATCCAACCTCATACGACTTTACTCAGTTTAGAGATCTCGTGTTGAGAACAGGAGAAATTAAGCGTTATAAATAAGGTATCTATCCGAAAAATATCTTGGGAGCTGAAAAAAATAATAGTCTGGGGGTATCAGGAATGAAATATAAAACGCGGGATGGGACTGAGAGGGTTAATTAATGAAGCCGGGGTTTTCCTTGGTATAACGGTAAGGTGGTTGGGTAGAGAAGAAGCGACAGAGAACAAAATGGAGAGATGTGATGCCAGAGTATGAAGAAGGAGATGCTGTATCGTGGAAAGAGGATTCGTTGCTGAGTAGGGACAGAAACGGCAGGAAGTCCCTTTGTTAGTGTCACGCATCACAGGATACAGTTACAGGCAATCAACCAGTACATGTTATGGTTTTTCAGGGAGGGTACAGTGAGTAGCTTCCACACAGCGCCCTCCTTTTGGCGATTATGGAATTTATCTCCCTAAATTGAACACACACACACACACACACACACACACACACACACACACACACACACACACACACACACACACACACACACACACACACACACACACACACACACACACACACACACACACACACACACACACACACACACACACACACACACACACACACACACAAAATGACACGCTATTTGAAAAACGTTCGAGTACAGGATAAGATAAAAAAAAAAACGAAAAGAAAAAGTTCGAGAAAATACGTACTGTAGACAAAAAAATGTCTAAAAATACCCCATGTAACTCTACTGCAAGCCTACGTGAATGCAACACTGCGCAATCCCGTCCTCTGATTCCCGTTATCTAGACCAATGCCACGGGTGAACAACTACGGGATTGTTTTCTAAAGAGCCTCCCGGTCCCTTGATTGTGTGGGTTTGTTTATCACTGGGATCCACACTTGAAGGTCCAGGATGTGGCTGTACTTCACTGCACGTCACTCACTGATGTTGACGTCAATATAGACGTCAATATATATGCATCAATATATACTAAGTGGCCTTGGAGACTTCGTGACGCCTCTTCCGTTGTGGTTTATTCTGCACATTACACCTCTCTATGTTCTGGTATGTTACTGATGCAAACTATGTCACAAACAGTATCAATAACATACAAACAAAAAAATGTTAAGGTATAAAATGCAAAATATACTGCGAAGGAAGACGTGCAATGAAGCCTCTCTTGCCATCTAGAATACGGCCCTGTATGTATGTATGTATGTATGTATGTAAATATGTATGTATGTATGTATGTATGTAAATATGTATGTATGTATGTAAATATGTATGTATGTATGTATGTATGTATGTATGTAAATATGTATGTATGTATGTGTATGGTAACTGGTGTAAGGCCGGAAACAATAATATAGCCCTGTCTTTAAGTCGACCTTTTATCAGACTATTATTTAACATTTTAAAAGTCTGTTGAACTGTGAAGATGGCACCACTGAGTATCGCAGGTCATAACTCACTGTTTAGCTATTTGGTGATGAAAAGGATTGTCTGCAATTACACATATGTAAACAAAGCTGTGTATGTGTCTGTACTAATGTTTGTTGATACATACGTTGCATACATACTGCCACCGGTTTTTGTGATACTTTATGGTGATAAATCATTCGACTGGAGCTTGAAACTAATTTTTAAAAGCCCTGGTATAGCAGGTGTTGGATCTATGTTACTAAAATGTTTAGAAATTGAAATCTGCCAAGTCTCAAAACTGGAACACTACGCAGTAAAAGTGGCACCAGGGGATACACAGGCCAACGGACCGAGTCCAGTTTTCAGTGAGCTGCGGCTGCCTAATACTTACACCTGACAGATGAGCGAGTACATGAGGGACTTCTTTCACTGGGAATCCAACTTCATACTTTCTCCTACTTCCGCTACTTACATCACATATTTGTTTCTGAATTCTACCCGTCCCATTGCTAAGAGATGATGAAAATGTGTTGTTCTTTTATATTTTTGTTTGCTGAAGCTGGACCTTTAATATATGCCTGTCTTCAAAGAATCACTGCTGGTCCCTCATGTTATTTAGCAAGTTATTACTAGTTCCCTCAGTTACTTAAACCCACTCCCCCTCCACACACACACACACACACACACACACACACACACACACACACACACACACACACACTGAATGTCACATAAATTTCTGTTTTTTCACTGTATATACTATAAATCATAATTTCGTACATGTCATTTTGACCCTTATATTTAGGTGCACTGAATGGTCCAGTATTAAGCTGGTGACGGTGTAATCAAAATTACACAATAGTTACTAACACAAGAAAATGAGCAAAGTGTCTTTGTCAACATACCTCCATTTCTTTTCTCTCGATGGTCTTACTAATAATACAAATCAATGCTACGTGTTCGTCGATTCTGAAAAACAAGTTCTTTTATTAAAATTTGAAAGTGACAGCAATTATATATACCGTACACACACACACACACACACACACACACACACACACATATATATATATATATATATATATATATATATATATATATATATATATCTCTATATATATATATATATATATATAGTTCGCTTCGTTTATAAAGGCTCCAACATGCTTGCTTGCTTCGGACGTTCTGTACGCTACTCGGTCTCCCAAAGCCTGTCTACCGAGTTTTTAACCCTGACATCATACTCTGTGACTTCGTACCAAGTCTCTCTCTCTCTCTCTCTCTCTCTCTCTCTCTCTCTCAAGTTTGAGAAGGTGAAAGTGGCAGTGATTGTAGCGTATGCACCGTGTGAGGACTGAAGTGAGAGAGAGAAAGACAGGTTTTGGGATGAGCTGGGTGAAGTAGTGGGAGAAATGCCCAGGAGCTATAAAGTGATTGTGATGGGGGATATGAATGGAAGAGTAGGCACTGGTCCTGAGGATGACATAATGGGTTGTTATGGAGTACCAGGAGAAAATGATGATGGGAAGAGACTAAAGGATATGTGTCAGGAGAGGAAGTTGTGCATTTGTAACTCGTATTTCAAACACAGAGATGCACATAAGTATACATGGTATAGAGGGAACGGGGATCGTGTTGAAAGAAGCTTGATTGATTACGTGCTCGTAGAGAGGTCGATGATGGGAATGGTTGCTGATACGAAGGCTGTGAGAGGACGATGTCGAGGTCTGTCAGATCATATGATTGTGGTATGCAAGATCAAGCTGAGAGGAGTGAGGTGGATCAGGAGAGAGAGAAGCAGTCAGGGAGAAAGACTGAAAGTTGAGAAGCTGAGGATCAAAGAAATGGCAGATGAATACAGGACCAAAGTAGAGGACGAGTTTGAATTACTGAATTGGAATGAAATGGATCTGGACAGACTGCGGAATGCATATAGGGATTGCTTAGTTAGGAATGCTAAAGCGGTGTGTGGTGTGGCAAGAGTAACAACAAAGAAGAAAGGTACAGCATGGTGGGATGAGGAGGTAAAGAGTGCAGTGGAGGAAAAGAGGAAGAAGTGGCTAAAGTGGTTACAGGATAGGGGTTCAGTTGAAATAAGAACTGAATATGTTGAGAACAAGAAGCACGTAAAGAGACTAGTGAAGAGGAAAAAGAAGGAGGTAAATGAGGATTTAGGAAGAAAAATGAATGCGAACTACTCTGAAAATAGACAGTTATTCTGGAAAGGGGTGCGGAAATGTAGAAGTGAAAGCGGAAAGAAATGGGATGGTGTGAAGGATGCAGGTGGTAGATTATTAACTCATGGAGATGAAGTAAGGACCAGATGGAAAGAATATTTTGAAAGCCTGATGAATGGCGATACAGAGAGCAGAGCAGCTGTAAACATGATTGGTTTTGGGGGTGTGCAGAGAAGGAATGCAGTGCCAGGAGACGTGACACTTGCACAGGTGAAGAGAGCTGTGAAGCGGCTGAAACACGGGAAAGCAGCTGGGGTTGATGAGGTGTATGCAGAGATGCTTAAATGTAGTGGAGAGAATGGAATGAAGTGCTTGAAGGAGATATGTATGAAGGCATGGATGAGTGAAACTGTGTCTGCAGAGTGGAAAAAGGCTGTGATTGTACCCCTGTACAAAAATAAAGGTGAACGAAGTGAGTGCAAGAATTATCGTGGCATAAGCTTACTGAGTGTGGTAAGGAAGGTATATGGAAGAATTATTATAGAGAAAGTAAGAGAGATATCAGAAGTCCTAGTGAGTGATGAACAGGAAGGCTTTAGGAGTGGCAGAGGATGTGTGGACCAAATATGTGCAGTGAGACAGATTGTAGAGAAGGCTTGTGAGACGGACCATATGGTGTTTATGGCATTCATGGATCTGGAAAAAGCATATGACAAAGTGGACAGAGAAGGATTGTGGAAAGTTTTGCGCATGTCTGGTGTAGAGGGTAAGCTGCTGGGTGCCGTCAAGAGTTTTTATGATGGTAGTGAAGCATGTGTCAGGGTTAATGGGCATCTAAGCGAATGGTTCACGATCAGTGTGGGCGTGCGACAAGGTTGTGTGATGTCCCCATGGTTGTTCAGTGTACAGTATATATCGATGGGGTGATGAGAGAAGTGAAAACACGAGTAATGGAGAGAGGGATGGCATTGGTAATGAATGGTGATGGATAGAATCTCTCAAATTTGTTGTATGCTGATGATGCAGTACTGCTTGCAAGTACCAGACAAGAACTTGGTAGGCTAGTGCAGAGTTTTGCTGATGTCTGTGAGCGTCGTTCCTTGAGAGTAAATGTAGAAAAGAGTAAAGTGATGGTTATTGAGAGAGAAAATGACTCCCAGTGCAATGTAACAGTGAACGGAGAGAGACTGGAATTGGTGAGAGAGTTCAAATACCTGGGTACAGTGATAGAAAAGAGAGGAAAATGTGCAAAAGAAGTTGAAAGTAGAGTGACACAAGCAAGGAAAGTAGCTGGTGCAATGAAGGCCTTGATAAGAAACAGAGGCTTGAGTGTTGCAGCTGCACGAGGCTTACATGAAGGAGTGTTAGTGCCAACTTTAACATATGGATGTGAGACTATGGTGTGGCATGAAAATGAAAAGTCAAGAGTAAGAGCAGTGGAGATGGGACCGCTGAGGAATGTATGTGCAGTACAGAGGGTGGACAGGATACGAAATAATGTGATTCGTGAAAGATGCGGAGGGAGGAAGTCGGTGGACACAAGAATTGAAGAGAGTGTACTGAGATGGTATGGTCATGTGGAGAGAATGGATAACAATAGAGTAGTGAAGAAGGTATATCTGGGCGAATTCGAAGGAGGGAGGAGGCGAGGTAGGCCAAGGAGAAGGTGGAGAAATATGGTGGATGAATGTGTGAGGAAGAGAGGTCTGGAAGTCGGTGAGGCTAGGGAACTGACAAGAGATCGAGCTGGCTGGATGAATTTTGTGAGGAGAAGTGCATGATCAGGGATTTTTGGCACCCCTTTTTAACGTGGCAGCGTCTGGATTGACTCTGTCGGATACGATTATGTGAAGCTACAGAACGTGGTGAATGTTTTTGCCGTATCCGATAGAGCCAGGATTCCGGGGGCTTGAATGATGAGTGAATGGAAGCGTGGCCCATTGGATTGGGCAATTTTGGGCTGTCTGGACATTGCTACTCCTCACCCTACCCTTGGGTGGGAAAGGAGGCCCGGATGACGATGATGATGATGATGATGATGATGATGATGATGATGATGATGATATATATATATATATATATATATATATATATATATATATATATATATATATATATATATATATATATATATATATATATATATATGTTTGTGTGTGTGTGTGTGTGTGTTCCCGTACCATGTTTTATGAATAAAAACAGTGTTGTAATTACAGTACCTGTACTTCATACTTAATACTGCAGCAGCATCCAAGCCAAAGCCAAGGGCATACATTTACTTTTTCAGGTGGTTAATGTTTGATTCTTAAATATATGTGTGAATTAATCTTAAACAAGAAGCGGTGCCAAGGCCCAGCAAACCGGCAGCCATTTTAGTGCTGACGTATAAACACAACAGGATATCTAGTCAAAGATGTCACATATCAAAGTTGGAGTAAATCGAGTGGAAATTGACAATTTTATGCCCACTTGAAATTTTAGGTCCGACCCACTTGACACTGACCCCCCCCCCACCGCTAAGTGGGAGGTGACCCTCCTGATGTAATGAGGCATGTTATAGGATGCAGGTTTGAAAGACGCACCTTTAGGTTTTGATTTCATGTCGATATGACGCATTTGAAAGGAGTTATGGCGAAAAAACGATTTTTACCCGTCCCCGTTTTTTTTTTTTTTACATTTTTTGGCCCTACAGCCCGGGCCTTGGCCCAATTTGGCCCAGAAGTTAATCAGGTGATCAAGTCATAGCCCATCATCCCTGCAATTTTAGTCAAAATCGCACCGGTAGTTTTTGCGTATAGTTGTTAACACGCAGACAGACAGTCAGTCAGCCAGTCAGACAGACAGACAGAAAGACGGACAGTCAGTCAGTCAGTCAGTCAGTCAGTCAGTCAGTCAGTCAGACAAACAGACAGAGAGACAGACAGTCAGACAAACAAACAAACAAACAGACAAAACCGAGTGAAAACAATACCCGTCCCCGCCCCGGATGCTACGGGGGAAGGAAGATCATAAGAAGCTGTGGGGAACACATGCTGTTGTTTGTTTGTCTGCTGTTTGATAAATTTCATAGGTTTAGGTAAGGGAGCCTCTCATTCGTTTCGGATACGAGTATATCGCAGTGCCACATCCTTAGTGACTTATTTTGTATGTTACACCTTGGTACCCTCTCCTGTGCCAGAAATGCAAACTTTATATTAAGAAGCGACGTGTTCAGTGTGCTGAGGTGAGGTGCATGTGAGGGTGGGCCGTGGCGTTGCATGCACCAGTGGCTGTGAGAGGGAGCGTGAGAGGGAGAGACGCCCCTGCATTGCTGCCATACCAGACTCAACACTACATGCACTTCCCACCTGATGCTGCTCTTGCTCCACGTACTCTCAAACTTTACATACACTGCAAAATTTATATATTTCTTCTGTATGCCGCTTAGTTTAAAGTTCATCAGGAAATTTAATACATAACGCCAGCCTGGTTTATATAAATATGGTCATACATAAATTGTGAAACTTACACTGAACACATCCACAAACTGGCAAATACTCCCCAAAAAGATTCTTTCAGGTTGATACAAGTCATCTGGAATCTGAAAGGTCGATTAAGGTCAATACAGCTCAACACACGTCATGTTTGTGGAGGTGAGTGCCAAAGATCATCCTTTTCTGCTCAGTGGTTCTCGAGGTAAAACAGTTCAAGTCTTTTCAGGTCCTTCCAAGTGCCTGTAAGAAGACTGACCCAGGTGAAAACAAAATAACTTCAGGTCATGTGTAACCCCTTCAATCCAACGACGTATATCATTTTTCATTCTTGCCATCACCAGACGAGTTTGTTTAACAGGACAGATCATTAGTACTGAAGGGGTTAATGAAGAACATACCCAAATTCTCCAGCTCGACAAGTCTTCCCTAAGCAGAATATAATCGCCTGGAGGTAGCAAGAATAAACTAAACAATGCGTCACCGGGTTTAGGGGTTAACAGAGGCGTGTGTCAAAGGTAAGCCAGTCGGTATATTGTCTTACGGACTCACTGATTCTGGCTGAGTCTCTTTTGTCTGTATTCTCGTATGAGGTTATTCGACTCTATACTAATTTTAATTTAGTTTCACCCAGATTTTCGTCCTTTTAGAGCTTTTTTCACGACGATCTGTGGCTGAAAAAGAAAGGGCTATGGCTATGCATCCTTTCCATAGCACTTCTTCCTGAGTAGCATCAACTTCTTGTGTTGGTCTATTGTTACAGCACAACACACAAGATGGAAAAATGACAGTTTTAGGTCAGGCTGGAGCACAAAGAATACAGCACCTCTTCCTTAGCGAGTGACTAAATATTACTAAATATTAGTTTTTTTTTTTGTTTTTTTTTCCCCCGCCCGCGTGTGTGTGTGTGTGTGTGTGTGTGTGTGTGTGTGTGTGTGTGTGTGTGTGTGTGTGTGTGTGTGTGTTTTATTTATGTTCTAATGCCGCACAGCTTCAGTAAATATCATGCAAGACGCAAGACAATATTAATGTAACATTTGCAGAAAAAAAAAAAAAAAACTTGTAGGGAAAAGTTGTTACGAAGCCTCACAGCCACTACGACTACAACCCCACTGATCACTATTCGGTACTGTCTTCACTTTAACTTGACGTAAAATTGCCGTCTTACTGTCTTGAAAGCCTAGTAGCAACAACAGATTGACACTAGAATATGATACCAGTCATGAAAAAGTCCGATGGAAAGGATGTGGAGTCGCAGCACTGTCTTTCTGCCACTGAGCTACGTGAAGTGAGATGCAAAGGGACGAAAATCTGGGCCAAGTCAAGGTGAAAGAACAATAACGTAGGTGTAGTGGTGAGACCTTGACAACCGACTTGTAATCACCTGAACCAGCTGAGGTGTGCAGGGATTACGGCCGTGTGTGTGTGTGTGTGTGTGTGTGTGTGTGTGTGTGTGTGTGTGTGTGTGTGTGTGTGTGTGTGTGTGTGTGTTTTGTGCAAGGTCTGCCATGTCACCATATATTCTCGTCGCCTCTTAGGTCTTCCGATACCTCTTCCCTACCATTCTATTCCTCAACATGTGTGTAAAAAATCTCCTGTATGCTAGTCACGTATTTCGATATTAAAAAGGGATAATTATGACATAAGATCATAGGAAGGTGTAGTGTGCAAAGTAAATCGCCCAGTAAGAGGTGTTAGGAAGCCCCCAAGCCTACAAGAGTGCAATCCTTAGGCCCATAATTTCACGGACTTCGAGGTTTTATATAATTTCTCCATTACTACTTTATTTCCACTTTATTTCTAATTTACTTATGGATACCGTGCGTTAATGAAATCTTGAATGTTGTCTACGGAAGTGTTATTCTATATTATACAGATGAAAGTAACATAGAAATGATAAATATACAGCTCTTCACAACAAGGTGGAGTCAAAGGCTTTCGTCTCATTAACTCTCCATTTCTTACTGGCTCCCTTCAAACTCAGTCTCTTCACCGCACTGCTGCATCTTTATCTCTTTTCTATTGCTACTTCAATGGTCACTGTTCCTCTGAACTGGTTGCTTCCGTCCCTCCACCACTATGGCGGGCGCGTAGCACCCGTCTAGCAACAAACTTTCATCCATTTTCTGTCCATCTCCCCAGTGCAACAGGTCAACTCCGGAACCGTTTTCCTTTGTCTGTATTTCCTGCTGCCCATGACCTCCAGTCTTTCAAACGCTGTGTATCCAGGCATCTCGAAATTAAATTAACAGATCTTGAATTTGTCTCATCTTTTTTCTTTTTTCTTGAAGGGAACAATCTTACGGGCTTCTGGCCTGTGGTTCCTTCTTCCTTCCGTAAAAAGAAAAAATATCAAGGAGCAGTGTGGAAAATAAATCGTAGAGGAAAAGGTGCTATACTCTTTTTACTCCAACCTGACCTAATGGCATCTCTCCATCTTGACTGCTGAGTCGTAACAAGAGATCAGCATTAATATATGATGCTAGTCACAAAGAAGTGCTATGGAAACATGTAGAGTCAAAGTATTGTCTTCGTCTGCCACAGAGCTACATGAAAGAAGCTGCAAGAGGACAAGAAATCTGGGCCAAGTTATAGTAAAATGAGTATAGTAGGAAATATAAGCCAACGAGAACACAATCCAATACAAGGCGGAATACTGCTAGGTAAGAATGTTCCCTGCTATAGTTCTTTCACCTTAGTTTGGTCCAAATTTTCGTCCTTTTGCAACTTATTTCACGTAGCTCAGTGGCAGGGAAAGGACACAACTGCGCCGCTACATCCTTTCCACAGCACTTCCTCGTGACTAACATATTCTGATGTTATAGAGAGTAGGCAATTTTTGGTGAAGTTACAGTAAAATGAGTATACCCCTTTTTTAACATTTTATTTTCACATATTTCACGTCAACCTCTTAAATCAGCAAACTTGTTTATTTATCTTCTTATCTATTCATTTATCTATTTATTTTGAGTAGTGGCGTGGTTAGAAATAGTCTTTTATGACAACCTCACTCCTGTCCCTGTGCTGATATAAACCGTCTCAAGGCAGGACGAAAAAAATAAACACGTCATCGGAGGGAAGGGGTTATCAGCTTCTTCAGCACCATCATCGAATCCAGTCGGTTTGCTGTATTGTGATTATAAAGATAACAGGTCACCACAGTACTACGGTTCATAACAATAATAATAATAATAATAATGATGATGATGATGATGATGATGATGATGATGATGATGATGATAATAATAATAATAATAATAATAATAATAATAATAATATTATTATTATTATTATTATTATTATATGAACAACAACAACAACAACAACAACAACAATAATAATAATAATGATAATATAATAATAATAATAATAATAATAATAATAATAATAACGGCAAAAATTCTTCTAACCTTTGCATAAGTATGGACGTATTCTAAGTGGGACAGGAGATTTCATACCGTAGCGTTTCTTCCTCAGCGATTTATTTTGCATTAACATTTTCTGCTGCGTTACCTATATCGCTCTAATATGGACAGTGTTTGCCTCAGCAGAACACAAGAAGATAGTGAGGTGCAGAATAAATCACTGAGGAAGAGGTGTTACGACATCTCCAAAGCCTTAAAGCCCATACCACTGCGTACCACTGGCGGTCCCTCTTCATCTGCTTATCTTGCTCCCTCACTCTCACTCACATATCGTTTTTATTTTCGCTTATCGTTTTCCTTCTCACTTTCATGGTGGGAGGTGGTGGTGTCCATCACCCATCACTCACATGATGCAGTGTTGCCTATGTCTGCTTACCCCTCTCTCATGCTATTTTCGTGTCTGACCTCCTCTCTTCCTACTTGTCACCCTCCTACATGTCACTTTTTATTATATTTCTCTCCACTTCAGATGGCTATACACAGAGTGACAAGCCTAGTGTTTTCTGTGACCCAGAAAACCATTTATAATGCTGGGTGGCAACCATATAACCAGATTACTGGGTGAAGTGGAGCCCCCTGTGGTGTCCCTGTTTACCGGATGGAGAGACGCAAATGTGGCGTCCATTCAGGAATCAGATCTCCACAACATTCTCCGAACCTCGCTGTGAGGAGGCGATATCAGCCTCAAGGGAACATTAGTTCACTGCTATGCGTGTGGATGGTGAACTAAGTGAATTTTTCTCTTTGAAGGTAGGGCTGAAACAGGGATGTGTCATGTCTCCATGGTTGTTCAATCTGTACATGGATGGGGTAATAAAAGAGGTAGCCTACAAGGTAGGGTAGTGGATGTTGGAGTGGCCCTGGTGAGAGAGGATAGTGTTTGGAAACTCCCTGTACTGTTGTTTGCAGATGATACTGTGTTGTTGAGTGAAGTCGAAGGGGAGCTGCAAGGCTTGGTGGATGAGTTTGGGAGTGTAAGAAACGGAATCTAAAGGTGAATGTAGGGAAGAGTAAACTGATGGTCTTTGAGAGAGAGAGGTAAAGTCAGTGAATGTACAGCGAGGTTGGATGGTGAGGAATTGGAAAATGTGAGTACGTTTAAGTACTTGGGTAGTGTGATGAGTAAGGATGGAGGTTGGGAAGGTGAAGAGCTTGAAAGGGTACAGCAGGGAAAAAAGGTTGCTGGTTCTTTGAAAGCAGTGATAAGAAACAGGGAAGTGAGCATGGAAGTGAAAAAGTTACTACATGACAGTATTGTGATACCAACTCTAACGTATGGAAGTGAAGCTTGGACGTTGTTGGAAAGACACAAGTCAAGAGTGAGAGGAGTGGAAATGAGTTATTTAAGAGGAGCTTGTGGAGTCACATGGAGAGACAGGCTGACGAATGAGGATATAAAGGAGCGTTGTGGTGTTGATGTGGATGTGATAGGAAGTGTTATGAGGAACACACTGAGGTGGTTTGGCCATGTGGAGAGGATGGAGGGTGAAAGACTGACGAAGAGAGTGTATGTGAATGAGGTGGAGGGGGGAAGAGGGAGGGGGAGGCCAAGGATGAGATGGAGGGATGGGGTGGAGAGATATATGAGAAAGGGGTGTGTGAGGTGGGAGCAGGGCAGTGAAATGGCGGGGGACAGGGCGACGTGGAGGCGTTTTGTCTATGGCCATCCCAAACGGGATTGAGGCGTCTGGCAATAGACAGATAGATAGACAGATATATGAAGGACTGTGAATTTAGGTTAACTCTTGCACTAGAAAGCTAGACAGAAAAAGGGTGAGAATGCGCTGCCAGACGAGTACTGCGCCTCGGCGAAACAGGGGAATGATGCAAACAGAAAGTTCAGAGGAGCCGTGACGAATGAAACAGCGGTAGCAGAGGGATAAAGATGCAACGGTGGGATGAAAAGGGAATAAGGCTAAGAGGAATCTGTAGGTGGAGAGGAGGTGTTGCGACGAAAAGCCACTGATTCCACCCTGTTTAGAAGAGCCTTATATGGTAGTTCCCAACACAAGAGAGCTATATTCCTCACAAGGGTGAACAAGGTCCCTGTACAAAGTCAGTACCTGCACAGGTAAATGGAAATGGGGAACTGATGGAGCTATGCAATCTCTGGGAAGAGAATTCTTCAAGGGGAATAATGTATTTTTCCGTTATAGGTCCCGAGGAAAAAAAAAATCTAAGGAATCTGAATGAAGAATGACTGAGCTATGTATTTTAGAAAAGTAAAGGATGAAGGAATGGAATTTTTGTTGCTTTAAAAAGGTTTCTTTTAACCCAGTCACAATTCAGGTGTGTCATAGCATCATCCCGTGACTGTTGCATGGACTGCTATGATGGACGCTGTGAGAAGTGGGTTAACAAGAGATGGGTGGAGTCATCAGCGTATGAGTGGACTGGGTTAGATGTGCAACTTAAAAGCTCGCTGATGAATAAGAAGACGAGAGTTGATGATAGGACAAACCCACACGAAAACCAACTCTGGCAGCTGTAGAAGAACATTGGCCGTCTATAACGCAGCGGCATAACCACAGGGTCCCTTGGAAGGGCCCTGAAATGGCCCTCCCATTTAAAATTTTGGATTATTTAATGTGTGCACACTCTGCAGCAGCGGGTTTCTCCAGATTATGGCTTGGTCACAAATTGGCCTCTCCCATATACTCGTATAAGGACCTGGCTAAGCCACAGCAACTACAGAACGACCGGAAAGGATGCTAGAGATGAAGGCACAGGTAGAAGGATAGAAAGAGTGTTCGGGCATTCTGAAAATACGAGATTTGCTACAGACTCAGTCGAAGCTGTTAAACTGACAAGGGCAATGACAAAGATTTCCCCTAAATTTCAAAAAGAGGATATTCTGTTAGATATTACTGTATCCATATTACCTTACCTTGGCCTAAAACTGCCATTCAACGCTCTTGAATACTGGGTTGTAACAAGGGATTAACCCTAGATTACGGTTCTAGCCACGAGGTGCTGTGGAATGACTATAGAGCCACATTATTGTCTTATTCTGCCACTGAGCCAGGGGAAATAAGCTGCAAAATTAAAAAAATAAAATCTCGGCCAAGTTAAGATAAAACGGTTATAATATGTTTTTAATGCTGGCCATGTAGAGAGGATGGAGAGTGAGAGAGTGACGAGTAGAGTGTATATGAGTGAAGTGGAGGGGGGGGAGAGGGAGGGGGAGGCCAAGGATGAGATGAAAGGATGGAGTGGAGAGGTATATGAGAGAGGGGTATGTGAGCTGGAAGCAGGGCAGTGAAATGGCGGGGGACAGGGCGACCTCGAGGCCAATTGTCTGTGGCCACCCCTTACGGGATTAAGGCGTCTGGCAATAGCCAGAGAGACAGAATATTGGCACATTATGTATCGAGAACCTGGTTGTGAATATCAAGATGTAAATTAATGAGTAAAATAAATCGGTGAGGAAGAGGTGTTATGTAATCCCGGGGATATAATACCTGTTATAATAGTCTCCCAGGGTCCTCAGCATACAAGACTATCATTACCACTCAGCTGCTATGACTCACTCCTGGGTGAATTAAATTGTCTGGTGTTAGCTGGACTAGGCAGAGTTATCCCGACCACGGGAAGGTTAGTGGTACCAGTATTAGTACTCCCAGGCTTTTATATTTACGACTCACTGAATAAAACTGTTCTGTGTTTGCCCAACGAAAAGACTAGAGGTGACGCGAAAAAACAATCGGTGAAGGATAGATGTTACGAAATCCCCCAACTAACGAGAATCCGGCCCTGGTGATATGATAGTGTTAATGGTTTTTCCGCCAGTCCCCTCACACCTCGGCTCAACCACCCGCTGATAACATTTGCGTCACTGCACACAATGCCCCACACAGCCAAGGTTTACACAGTTCCGGCTAAGTCTCGCCATTAACACACATGTACTACGAGTACCAAGGCGGATGTTCTGTTTCTGCGAACTGGACATGAGAGATGTTTACTTTGTTGTAATGGTTAGTGGTGGTGTTGGTGGTAATGATGGTCTTTTCTTCTTCTCCTACACCACCACTACAATCACCATCATTATCATCATTTACTTCTTCTTTTTCTTCTTGGAGAAAGCTTTGAAATAAACCATCGCCACGCCCATACCAAGAAAACTAGAAAAACCATTTTCATAGAGTGTACTGTCCCCACCCTACCTCACCATCCACCACCACCATCCACATCCGCCCCTCCCACCCCTCTTCACCCATTCGTCTCTATCCCTACCCCTCACACTCAACTTTTAAGTGAAGGCTGTCCCCACCGCCAGCACCGCTCTTCATTATAACGCCCATCACATAGGGTGTCATCGTCCCGTCCTTCCCCTGTCACCCACTTCCCTCTCACTCCATCCTACCCACTCCTTTCCGCCCATGCCAAGCAAGTATTTTTTTGCTACCCCACCACTGACTACCGTACCACCCTACTCACAACACCCATCTTTACTGCATGTATTTCGCCCAGCATGCACATTTATCCACCACCTTCCAAGCCCATCTCACTCGTCTCCGCCCATCTCCACCCTGTCCTGAAATACCCGAACTGACATAATTATGAGCCATTACGACTGTTGTTTTAATGAAGGGTGTACTGGCTGACTGTTAAGTAGATTTATGACTGTGTCGGGTGTAGTTATAGCGGTAGGAAGCAGGCACACGGTCGACGAAATCCCCCTTATTCTTGCAGCTATCAGAGATTTTATTTAACTTAGGAAAGACCTCTCGTTTTGAAAGGATTTGTCAAGGGTTCAGTTAACCCGTCCACTTCGAAAAGTCTTTCCTAAGCTGAATAAAGGCGTCTCCAGGTAGCCAGAACAAGCTGAAAATGGCCTAGCCATATTAAAGAAGTTAACCCTCTGAACACGATGACATCTTTTTCACTCTTACTACTGCTGCCACCAGGAGTTTTTAATCAGCTTTGGGAAGACATTAATATTGCAGTAAAGGGACTACTGAAGTTATATCTTGGTTCAAAAAGTCTCTCCTACAGTGGGGAAATTTTTTTTTGAAAGTACGAAGAATAAACTAAAAAAAAAAAGGGAAAGTCACCGAATTCAAGAGATTAACTGGGTAACTAACAGCACGACTATTTTTTTTTTTTTCTAATTTTTACTGGACTACTTCATTCGGCTTAAGAGTGGCTTTATCAGTACCAACTGGGAGGGGCAGATCTAGCCTTCATTAATACTTTTTCGCGTGAGAGTAGTGGAAGAAACTCGTCTGAGAAGCAGCAGGAAAATAATAAAAAAGAGGAATAGAAAGGACGTCACCGGCTTCGTGGGCTTAACAGTCTTGCATCATCCACTTGAGTCCGTCCTTGATGATTCTTCTCGGTACTTGAGAATTTTTACACCTTTATCTTAAGCCAGGGATTCCCAAGTTTTTTTTTTTTTTTTTTTTTTCGTTTCAGGGAACACTTGATATTCCTGTAGACAGCAACGTAACAGCGTGTTACTGGCACGTAAATGATTGTACACATGAACCGCGTATTAATTAATATGAACACAAATGCATTTAAGTTCTGACACATACACATTCTGCCCTTACATTTACCGATAGGCAGGATTTTGACCAGGGAAAATATACCAAAGGAGTACATGATCTGGGCATTGTATAACCATATAGCTGTCTAAGGAGGAAATCAATAACAGCGACAGGTGACAAACAGCGGACACCAGGATACTCAAAGTGTGGTGAATTTAAGACTTGCATGGTTCATTCTGTTTATTACCGTCACTGACATATGCATAATTGTTTCAAATCATCGTATACTACTGACAAAACGAAAATGTACCATTATGTTTTTTTCATCTTAACTTTGCCAAAAATTAAGAACTTTTTATCATGAATGGTCAGTTGTAACAAGAGACTAACACTAGAATATGATGTTAGTCGCTAATAAATATTATGGAAACGATAGAACCGTGGCATTATCATGTTCTGCTACTGATCAAAAATAATCTGCAATTAAATATCTAAGTTAATGTGAAAGAACTAAAGTAGTTCATTTGTCAGAGGCTGGGAACCCCTCTCTTAACCCCTTGGATATGATGAAATCTGTTTATATTATTCTTGCCACCACCACATTTACAGTTAGTTTAGAGAACTGTGGTATTGACAAGGTTAAGAACAGACTTCATTATTTCCCTCTGTGTGATGCAGTGTATATCTCTTTATTACGACTACCGCCACACGATCGTATTTAGCTTGAGGTAACCTCTCGTGGTGAGGAGATTTTGAATATCTTGATTTGTATTTCACATGTGGGAGAGAGTGAAAAAAAAAAAAAAAAATAGAGGCCCCCCAAGGAAGGAATCACACCAGCCGCGAGCCGATGCATATCTAGCGCAACTCGGAATATGACCTTCATCTTGACCTACTTTCAACAATTTCGAACTCGTAGGAGATTCTCATCCCTACTACACACCTGTAAAATTTTGTGATGATATCTGGAGCGGTTGCGAAGTTATCGTGGTAACAGACACACAGACCTTGACATGCTTTTACCAATTTCGAACTCGTAGGAGATATTCATCCCTACTACACACCTGTATAATACTGTGGTAATATCTTGAGTGGTTGCGAAGTTATTGTGCTAACTGAAACACACAAACAAACTGAAAACAATACTCGTACGAGATTTTCATCCCTACTACACGCCTGTAAAATTTTGTGATGATATTTTGAGCGGTTGCGAAGTTATCATGGTAACATAGACCTTGACCTACTTTCACCAATTTCGAACTTGTGACCGCTTTTTTTTTTTTCCTACTACACACCTGTAAAATTTTGTGATGCTTTCTTGAGCGGTTGCGACGTTATCGTGCTAACACACACACACACACACACACACACACACACACACACACACACACACACACACACACAAACTGAAAACAATATCAGCTTCGCTATTGCGGCTGGTTAACATTTTACAAGGCGCAGGCACACCGAGGTAACATGGCTGGTAACATGGTTAGAGACGTGGCCGGCAGCTGGTGTGGACTTTCACCGTATGCAACATCGTTTACACAGTATTACAGGCCATGTCACAAGAACTGATGTGCTGTTGTGGATCCTGTTTCGCTGGTACAGACGACTCAACTCTGATGCTAACACTGTCCCCAACACGTGTTACGTAAAATATTTACGTCTGGTGTGGCCGTGCCCTGAGACTCTTGAGACAAAATACACTCAGATGAAAATGAATATTATTAAAAAAAGTAGGCATATGTTTCATGAGTGACGAACGAATAAGCATGATAGTTTCCTTCCATGTTTCCAGCGTCGATATATAAAAGTAATTTTTTATTTACTATTACAGACTCAGACATTCTCAGCAATTTCAATAACTTCTTCCATCATCACAATTAGTATCTCTTTGCATTTACATTACCACAATAAGCATATCTTTTCATACTCCCACTACTGACAGCGCGAGCTACACAAATTTTAAACAGTTGGGCTTCTTTTAAGTATCATTTCTCGCTACCTCTACACGATTTTACTGAGCTTTCAGGCACCCGTTGTACTGAAGGGGTACACAGTGTCCAACCAGCTCCCCCACTGTAACACGCCTCTCCACAGCTGAAGGAAATCGTCAGGTGGAAAAAAAAAAAAAGCGGACGGGATGGGAAAGAGATGTTAAAGAGCGGGCGCAGGTAGGTAATGTGTCACACCACCTCATACCACATCACACTACACAACAACACATCACGCCACGGTACACCACATCACACAACACCACATCACATCACATCACACCACATCACACTACACCATATCACATCACGTCACAGCACACCACATCACACTACACCACATCACATCACGTCACAGCCCACCACACAATCATATCACATCACTTCGCAGCATACCACATCACACAACACCACATCACATCACGTCACAGCATACCACATAACACTGCACCACACCACGTCACACAGCACATCACACGGCACATCGCATTACGACACACATCTCACCACACTGCACCACGACACACCATATGGCACAAACCACACCACACTACACCATAACACCACAATACGACACACAACATACCACACCTAGACACACCACGACAGACTACGAGAGACATTAAACCACACCACACTACATCACATCACACCACACCACAACGTACATGACACAACACCTTATCACACCACATACACCACACCACCACACACATCACACATTTCACCATACCACACCACACCATACCACACTTTATAGCACCACACTTCTCAACACTCAGTCACACCCCAAAACACCTAATAAAACCACATCACATCACACCACACCCCGCCACACTACAGCGCACATAACATCATAGCACACCAAACCAATCTATACTATACTATGACACATTACATTAAATCACACTACAATACACCACACACCACCACACTACACCACACACTACATCACAACACATCACACCAATCCATACCACACTATGACACACTACATCACATCACACTAGAGAGGCGGCCTGCAGTCCTGATGGACCCAGGTTCGAATCCCGGCTGGGGCAGGGAACAGTTTAGGATTTGAATTTCATAAAAAGCAGACTTTCCTGATCTACCATATGACCCGCCGACATGTCATAAAAGTACCCCCGCTAATACCAATACACCAGTCCTGTATGAGACAGCCCTAGCATGTATTCAATATGGACGGTGGGTGTTAGCGCCGAAGTGGTGACATGTAGAGAGGTGTATGGTATGTTGGAGGACTACTGGGCCTTGAGAGCAGGCTGTAAAGCCTATGCCCAGAGTCGGACACATAAAAAAAAAAAAAAAAAAAAAAAAAAACACTACATCGTACTACACTGCATAACACGGCACATCACACAACTCCATCTTGTCACACCACACCACACCTCGTCTTACCACACCACACCCCATCTTACCACACCACACCACACCACACCACACCCCATCTTACCACACCACACCACGCCACACCACACCCCATCTTACCACACCATACCATGCCACACCACACCCCGTCTTACCACACCACACCACACCCCATCTTACCACACCACACCACGCCACACCACACCCCATCTTACCACACCACACCAAACCACACCACACCACATCTTATCATACAACACCACGCCATACCACACGCCGTCTTACCACACCACACCACACCACACCACACCCCATCTTACCACACCACACCACGCCACACCACACCCCATCTTACCACACCACACCACGCCACACCACCTCAGCTTCCAGAGCACTAGTGTGGTGTGAGGGAAATTGAGGGGTGGGTGTGGTCCATTACCCAGGGCCGACCAGCGTGCCTCCAGCAATTACTTCATCCCTCAGATTGACACTCGTCCTCAGCAGAAGGGGTGGGGAGAGCTGGTGTGGGGGTGAGATGGTATGAGGGTGTGGTGTAAGGTAAGGTGGTATGAGAATGTGGTGTAAGGTGAGGTGTTATGAGGAGGTGGTGTTAGGAAAGATAGTATGAGGGTGTGGTGTGGGGTGAAGTGGTATGAGGATGTGGTGTAAGGTGAGGTGGTATGAGGATGTGCTGTAAGGTGAGGTGGTATGAGGATGTGGAATTGGGTGAGGTGGTATGAGGGTGCGGTGTAGGGTGAAAGTGTGTTGAAACGGTATAAGGATTATTAAACGCTCTCTCTCTCTCTCTCTCTCCGTTAAAAAAAAAAAGTTTGGTGTTAGTTAACAAAACACCTAAATGAGTCCGTAGTAGTAGTAGTAGTAGTAGTAGTAGTAGTAGCAGTAGTAGTAGCAGTAGTAGTAGCAGTAGTAGTAGTAGTAGTAGTAGGAGTAGTAGCAGTAGTAGTAGTAGTGGTAGTAGTAGTAGTAGTAGTAGTAGTAGTAGTTTTAGTAGTTGTAGTAGCAGTAGTAGCAGTAGCAGTAGTAGCAGTAGTAGTAGTAGCAGTAGTAGTAGTAGTAGTAGTAGTAGTAGCAGTAGCTGCTACTCTAAGCTCATCTGAACGTGATCCCAGTGGACTTAAGCCCGAAGCTGATCTTCTGCAGTCCATCGTCAGTCCTTTCAGGGATATGGAAGAGCCTGAGGGACGTTTGCACAACCATGCAGCTCGTTCGCCCGGTCATATCGTTGTCAGTAAGCGAAGGCATCACACTCCACGGCAGTGAGACGGATAGCTGAACGACCAGTTACTCTTCTGACAGGATTTCTTTCAAGGTGATATATTATTCCGGTGTCAAGTTGCATGAAATACCTACGTGAGGCCATAGTAACACCGACAGGGAAAAAAATCTAATACCGAGAGCCACACAGAGAGCAGGATGACTTAAAAACAAGGAAGACGTGAAGAAACTGATAATACTGTGCGATGGAGCAGACACAAGCATACGGGATAACTGAAGGGATCTGGGAATACTGACAGGCCTAGGTCTGTGAAATGGAATAATGGGAGGTACTGGGAGAAAAAAAAGCAAGCTGTAACAAGAAACAAGTAGGGTAATGAATGGGTTAGCTTAAATTGTGGAAAGTCACTTCGTTTCTCTTTGTCTATCTAGCTATCTATTCTTCCTTCTCTCATTTTGACAAAACAATATCAATTCATCTCTTTTTTTCCATTTTCTTAATGTCTCTCCTTCCCTTCTGATCATCATACTCATCATCCTTTCCTCCTCACCTTATTTTTACTCCTATCGTGTTCTCCATCCTTCCCTTCCTTCATTAACCCGCCCCGTCCCGACGACGTATGGGTACGTCACCACGATTTGCATTTGCCAGTCCCGGCGACGTACCAGTACGTCGTGCAATTGCAAGGTACCTAATTTGCACAATTTTCAATTTTCGCACGTGATTTTTCGTATGTATACACGGGACACCTTCCTCTATTCCTGTACAAGATACCAAGCAGGGACAATGCCTTACACTGCATAACCTCCCCCCTCCCCCCCTCACGCCATTGTCTTGGCAAAGGACCTGTTACCAGTGACCTGGCTAGTAAAGTTATTCAGGGCCAGAGTGATTCCCCAATCAATGACAATGTTTACATAGCATTAGAAGAAGAAACAGCCAGAAATAATGATCAGGTAGTGTGGCAAAAATAGGTCAGGTATGGTGATTAGTTAGTGAGTGAAACAATGCTTATAATGCCTTTATTACTGCTTGAAAACCAATATACTGTCATACTACATATACATTCGTACCAAGTAAATAAATAAATACCGTTTATGAGTGGATAAAATAGTTACCCTCCCATAGAACTCGTTTTCTTTGGTGCCAGCATGTTAGAAAACCCACTCAGGTAAGGAGGAACTCCTACCTGGATTGGGCACTTTAAACCTCAGGTGAGCGATTTCTCTATGAATTTTCGATGTTTCTCACCAAAAGCGAAGGTTTTAGCCAAAAAAAAAAAAATCGAAAATACCTCGGGACTGGGGGATGTCGGAGGTGCGGAAAACCTCGGGACGTGACGGGTTAAATGTTTTTGTTATCACCCACCTATACAAGGCGGAGCGATAATGTTTTTGCCCACCTCTGTGTGTGTGTGTGTGTGTGTGTGTGTGTGTGTGTGTTCCCATTATATCTTATGAACGGCTTGAGCTATCAACATGAAACCCTCAGGGTATCAAGATATGGCCAAATCTTGGACGAGTTCGAAAATGAGCACTCGGGGTCAAGGTCAAGGTCACCAAAATGGCTGCTAAAGGTCAACTAGTATTTATCGCCCGCCTTTAGCACCATTATATCTCATGAACGGCTTGAGCTATCAACATGAAACCTTCAGGGTATCAAGATATGGCCAAAATCTTGGACTTGGCCAACAGCATATTCTGGCAGACGATTTGCATTCGGCTCATAAATGCTTTTCTTTCATTCTACCGAGATTCTCTCTCTCTCTCTCTCTCTCTCTCTCTCTCTCTCTCTCTCTCTCTCTCTCTCCCCACAGTTATCTCTTTCTTTCTTTTTTCATTTACAGTCATCACTAACTTTGTGTTTCCTTCCTCCTACCCTTGATTAAATTTCTCATCTGTTCTTACCTATATCCTTCCACTCTCTTTTTCTCCCTCGACTCTTTTTCCTCCACGTTCTTCTTCTCCCTCTTCCTCGACTCTCTTTTTCCTCCTTCTTCTCTTCCTCTTGCTGCTGCCGATCGCCTCTCTTTTCTTTCTCTTCCTTTCCTTTACTCTCGTCCTTCTTTTTCTAATCCTCCTCCTCCTCCTTCTAGTCCTTCTTCTGTCACCTTTCGTCCTTCTCTTTTTCTGTCTCTCCTGTCCCTCTGCTTCTTCTGTCTCTGCTCCTAATTCCCCTTTTCTTCCTTTACTGCCTCTCCTTTTCACCCACCTCTCATTCGTCCTACTCCTTCCATTTCTCCTGCTGCTGTTACCTCCATGTCCTCTTCCTCCTACTCATGCTGAGACTCCTCCTCCTCCTCCTCCTCCTCTCCGTCACTGGTGCTAATCTCGTCAGATCGCAGAAAATGTGTCAGCTCATCTGTCATGGTCGGCGACACTCGCTATCGCGTTATCAACAAGGTGGCATCTGGCGCGCCTCTCACTCCGCCATCCACACACTCTCTTTTTAACTCCTGCGATAAGATGCATGTGCCCTTGTTCTTTATCTAATGCAGTGGCGGATCCAAAATGGGGAAGAAGGCGGTTCAAAACATTCCGACTTTTGCCATCATCATCATCATCACAGTCCCCCACCTACGGATGGAATCTGTGGATGGAATAAGGTAGGGTCCAGAAAACAGGGCAAGAACGAAAGCAGGAGAATTATAATCAACATGCACCAATGTAGTAGGTATGAGAGTCTGCACACATTATTAAGGCACTCGGAATCCTGGCTCATTCTTTCAGGCCTAACCATCTATACATATTTTTGGGTATTTATCTTCCTACTTATACAGACTTATTGGCTGAAAAACAGATATGCATGTTTGGGAATTCCTTATCGGGTGCACTGATCGTCGATGCACCTTTGTACTTCATGATAATAAAAATAAAGTTGATGATGCCTATACAACTCTTTATTATTGTTATACGATTTAACAACATGGGTCTCAGTTGGTAAAAATAGAGAAAAAGCTTTGACTCCCCCTCTTAACCAAATGCTGGATCCGCCCCGGCGCAGAGGTAAGGCGGCACAAAAGACTGCTGAAACCCTTTAACCAGACGACGAAGGAGTATATTTTATTTTTAATATCCCAGGGGTAATTTTATTCATCTTACGAAAGACTCTTTGAACATGAGAGCTTTTGAATCACCCTCCCTTACAAGATCGCTCCCTTAAACTGGCAGAAATCTACAGGTGGCAGTAAGACGTTAATGAACTGGTTAAGAAGGCTACCAACAATCTCTTCCTAACAAGTTAATCACTGTACCCGCTACGTCAGTGTTCATAATTGTTACTTACGTAATATATATCAGTGCAAAAAAGATATAAATAGAGCACAGTACAACAGAACAAAAGGATGTAGCCTGCAAAAATAAATACTTTAGGAAGGGGTGCTAGAAAATCTAATCTGAGAAGGATACCGCATAGGAGACTTTGTAGCACCTTTTTCTCGGGGATATATTTTGCAAAATATACCCTCTTTATCCTTTTGTACCATTCCGGAGGAAAACTGTGTTGATATCTGAAACAGAAGAATGTAAGTATTCTCTCTCTCTCTCTCTCTCTCTCTCTCTCTCTCTCTCTCTCTCTCTCTCTCTCTCTCTCTCTCTCTCTCTCCGAGTATAATAAAATGAATGTGGTAATTACTCTTCTAAACATAATTGGATTTTCCGGCCCACCTTAGGCCATCATCAGGTATTACAATTGTACAATACAGTCAGCACAGACTTGATGAAAAGAAGAAACCAGGATTTTATTGAAGCATAAAGAAAAGAAAGTAAAACCAACCTTCCTCCCCGTATAAAAGCTAAAAAAGATGATAAGTATTTAAAGTCTTTCGTATATACTAAACTAAAAGGTAAATCTGTATGTTTTGAGGTGAAAAAATTGGTTAAATATGTTAAAATGCCCTTCTATGGAAAAATCAGTTATCAGTTTCGCAATCTGATACTTAATGAATTAAAAACAGTTTTCCGTTTGTAAATATTAGGAATATACTTACTAATGACTTTGATATATATTTTTTTTTCATTCACAAAGACAGGGTGCCTACTCCTCTATGTTCAGATGTTGTTTACAAATTTACATGACCTAGTTGTAAGGCTGCGTATACTGGATGTACAAGTCGTTCATTCAAAATAAGAATATCTGAAAATAGGGGAAAGAGCTATAGAACAGGACAATATTTACATCAGATGGCATTTTCAGCTAATAGAGAGCATTCATTAACCCACGACCACCTTCTCTCTTACAACGATTTTCATTGAGTAACTTAGTTCAGTAATTCAGCTGATGCTTTACTAGGAGAAAAATTAGACAGAAATGTAGACCTGAAATTAATGTAGCTAATAATCCTTAATGGATTCTTTGTTCGAACCTATGGGTGGTTTTGATTTGTTTGCTTCAGTTTGGGGGGTTTGAGTTTAGTGTTCGAAGACAAGTGGTGTTTAAGTTGGGGGTTTGGGTAGGTTACTTTAGGTCTTCCTTGAGTGGTTATTGGAAATCTTTTTGAGCTTTTATATGGGGAGGAGGGTTGGTTTTACTTTTCTTTAGTTTTATTTTGCAGTAAAGTCCTGGTTTCTTCTTTTCAAGTCTTTGCTGACTGTCAGACAATTCTAATACCTGATAGTTAACTGAAGTGGGCAGAAAATTCGAATTATGTTTAGAAGAGTATTTACCACATTGATTTAATTACTGCTTTGGAAGTCGCGATGTCCAAGACCGCCTGCAGATGTCTTACTTGATATATATATATATATATATATATATATATATATATATATATATATATATATATATATATATATATATCATCAGTCGTTTGAGTGCCCCCTGCGGGACCGGCCTATCCCTACCGAAGTGGAGACGATACAGCCAATGTATCTCTACCAAGTGGCTTAGGCTGTCTGGTAGAGAGTGTATGTAGGGTGAGAAATGCTAGTAAGTGTAATTGTTGTGTTGGAATGGCTTTTGATGTGTGTGTTGTCTGTGAAGCAAGTGTAATCAGCCCGCGTAAGCCGACTGAGTGCAAGGATACTTTATAGTATGCGACACTGGTTCAACCACAGCACCCCTTATGTCCGCCAAAGCAGTAGGTGATCAGAAGAACGCTCCCAGAGTTTATTACCCTGGCGGGGCGCTAACCCTCGTTCTTCAGTGTACGAAAATGAACACTTTACCACTGTACCACAGAGGCTCCATATATACAGTATATATATATATATATATATATATATATATATATATATATATATATATATATATATATATATATATATATATATATATATATATGAGAGAGAGGGGGGGAGGGGTTGGCAGACCTCCTGAGTACGGTAAGAAAGTTGCTCACTCTTCGGTCAGGATCGGGACACCCAGGAAAATAATGAATAACTTCGACTGTTATTCTGTTATTTCAATGATATACTGTAGTGTATGGCATACGCATGCACGTGTGTGTGTGTGTGTGTGTGTGTGTGTGTGTGTGTGTGTGTGTGTGTGTGTGTGTGTGTGTGTGTGTGTGGGAGCGTGCGTGCGTGCGTGTGCGTGTGTGTGTGTGTGTGTGTGTGTGTGTGTGTGTGTGTGTGTGTGTGTGTGCGCGCGCGTGCGTGCGTGCGTGCGTGCGTGCGTGTGTGTGTGTGTGTGTGTGTGTGTGTGTGTGTGTGTGTGTGTGTGTGTGTGTGTGTGTGTGTGTGTGTGTGTGTGTGTGTGTGTGTGTGTGTGTGGTGTTAGGCTACCCAGAACCAGACCCCATAAAGTTGGCTTATGTAGGTGGTTTCCGAGCAAGCTTTTTGGAAGGCCGGCCACAACACACTGACCTAACAGGCTGAGGAGACGCTTGCCCGTAAATGAGGTAATCCCGGGCCATCTCTCCTCCAGCAGCAGTGACGGTGGTGGGACGCCCTGCACATTTACCTGAAACCCACGCATTTACTTCCCGCAAGGCTTCTGGCTTTAAACAGAAAGTAAGATAGACAGACCGACAGATAGACAGATAGACCGATAGATAGACACAAAAATAGACACAGATAGATAGACAGATCGACAGATAGATAGGCAGATAGAGATAGACAGATATACGGATAAATGAAGTACGTGAGAAACTATGACAGTCTTACAAGAAATCTTGCACACCGAAAAATATTCCTCAAGGCTACAACAACGATGCAAAGATTTGGGGAATGAGCAAGACGACATTTGATGCACCTCTCTCTCTCTCTCTCTCTCTCTCTCTCTCTCTCTCTCTCTCTCTCCAAAGTGCTGCGACAAACCAGGTATCTCTGATCCACGGACATGATCAAGATCGTCAAAAATTGTTTCCTACAGCTCATTTTCCTCAGAAGCTCCTGCTTCAACAGCTGCATCTCGGAAAGACACGGTTCAACCAACAATTTTTCTTCCCTGATCAGTGACAAGGCCTGCAGTGATAGGGAAAGTCCATATGTCTCAAGACCATGCAGAGATGAGCCTGGGCATAGTTTGTCTGTGAAGATCCTATTGTCTTCCTTAGAGATGGCGTACTTTAGCAATAGGTTTGCTTCGAGTAAGCAAGGTGTATTATCCCCCAAGGCAAACCAGGGACAGGTGTACCACATTATACCACATAGACAGTAAGTTCCTTCCTCGTTCCGATTGTAGCATGGAACACACAAAGAGCGGTCTCCCAGGCACTAAGCAGCAAGATTTACAATATCGTTTCATCTTACGACCGATTTTTGACTCGTTCCAAGATGGGTAGCTTTGTTGGCACTGGAGGCATCGTACCACATTTTTGACAGCAAATTCATTATGCATATTACACTTGGTATTCTCTGTTCTGTTATTTATAGTGTAAATATTTTTGCATTGTCATAGTTTGGCCAGTAGCATACAAGATGATAAAATGTGTAAATGAAGAATAAATAGTTGAGGAAGAGGCGCTACAGACCCTTTTAAGCCATCCACGCAGCTTTTACTCTAACTTCGTCTAAAATTGCCATTTCTCCACTCTCAATGCTAAGTTGTAATACTAGATTAATACTAGAATATGATGCTAGTCACGATGAAATGCTCTGGAACGAATGTACAGCCAAAGCATTGTCCTTTTCTGCCAATGATGCGAAATAAGCTACGACAGAACGAAAATCTTGGCCAAGTTAGTGTAAAACACCAACAGAATACATTGTTTTGATTCATCTCACAGTGCTGACTCGTTCCACAGCCAGCCATCACCCAGCACCTCAGCGGCCAGTAACAGTCCCACCATAATGTCCACCACCTCAAGTCAGCAGTGGGGATATACCAAACTTTCCGATACACCATAGAAACCTGCAGCCGAGCTATTGTTCTTTCACCATAAACTGATCCAGATTCCTCGCCCTTCTGCAATTTACTGCACGACAGCTCAGTGATACAAAGACAATGCCGTGGCTCTATATCCTTTCCACAACACTGCTTCGTGACTAGTGTATGTCTCTGCGATAATCTTTTGCTACAGCTCAACAACCAAAAGCAAAAAAAAAGAAAAAAAAAATCAGTTTTTGGTCACGTTAAAGTGAAAAGAGCATAGTCGTCATGGGCCTTAATATCACCACAGAAAATGTGGTTTTCACGAGATGATCACACACACACACACACACACACACACACACACACACACACACACACACACACACACACACAAAAGTCCTGAGCTCATATGTGGGTGCGGGTCCTCCATTAATCCTTTAAATCTCATGATCGTTTTTTTATTTGCATTTTACTTCAGGTATATCCAGACGATTTTCATGAAGCTAAGGAATCTCTGTCGTACAGAAGGAGTTAGTGAAAGCTGCACCTAGCCCCTCTGAAAACTGTCTTCAGCTGAAACAAATCATCTGGAGGTTGAAAGAACGAACTAAGAATGATGTCACTGTAGTGAAACGGTTGTAGTAGCAGTAGTGGTGGTGGTGGTGGTAATAATAATAATAATAGTAGTAGTAGTAGTAGTAGTAATAGTAGTAGTAGTAGTAGTAGTAGTAGTAGTAGTAGTAGCAGCAGCAGCAGCAGCAGCAGCAGTGGTATAGTAAAAGTGATAGTAGAAGAAACTTCAGGCTCAGCTAAATGTGAACTCAGTGGACTGCAGGCTTAAGTTCCTCTACCCCTGCAGTTCACCATACTCATTTCAGGGGATAGGGACGCAACTAAGAGACGTTTACACAACCACGTAATTCAGCCCTTAGTTACATCAGTGCCACCACATGAAGGCGCCCCTGTCCAGCACCTGTGGAATGGTAAAACAACTTCTCGTCTCCCCATCTCCACCGAGCCCCGGAAACAGCCTAGACGAGGAGGATATACACTACAGGGTATCTCTTCTATTGACCTTTTTCGTTTATGACTTTCCTTCCTCAGTCTTTTCCAGCCCTTTGTACTTCAGCTTACCGGTAATTCCCTTGGCTCTCTTGGCTCATTCTACAGCGGCAATCATCCATAATTCTTCTTTTTTCCTTTTTCCCTCTTTCCTTTTTCATCCATCCATTCATCCATCCATCCACCTATCCACTGCCGGACACCTTAACTTCCTAAGGCGTGGTCACAAACAATTCGCCTCCATGTCACCCTGTCCTTATTTAGCTGCCTTCCCTCCAGCTCCCAGCCCACCCCTCCCATATCTATCCATTCCATCCTTCCATCTCATTCTTGGTCTTTCCCCTTCCTCTCTCTCTCCACCTCACGCACAAACACCTTCCTAGTCAGTCTCTCATTTTCCTTCATCTCCACATGGCCAAACCATCTCATAGTGTTTCTCTTAATACTTTCAATGACATCCACATCAACATCACAACGCTCCTTTACTTCCTCATTTGTCTGTCTCTCCATGTAACTCTTTATCATCTGACTGATTCTCTCTCTCTCTCTCTCTCTCTCTCTGTCTCTCTCTTCTTATTCTGTCCATTCATTTTTAGCTCCTTCACTACGAGAGGTCTATGTAAACAGCTCAGAACCACTTACTCTCAGAAAAAGTAAAGTACAAGGCCGCCACCGCTGTCAGTAAAGGAGATAAATGTAACTCCTTCACTGCGAGAGGCAAACCAGAGCTGAATATAATCTGGGGGAAGGATGGATACAACAGGCCATCGTACTGAAGGGGTTAACTGTTTTTCTTCATCCACTCATTTTTTTCCACCTCCCCTCCTTCCCTATCCCTCTCATCTCTCCCTCTCCCTTCTCCATCCCTCCTTCTCCCCTCCCCACCACTCTGCTTCCCGACTCCTCCCTCCATTCCCCCCACTGTACCTTCTCCCCTCCTCTCCCCAACCCACTGTTTTTCCCCTGTCCCTTCCTCTCCCCACTGATTTCCTCCCTTCCTTCCCCCCAGCGTACCTCCCACCTTCCCCACCGCTCGTCTTTTCCCCCACTCTTCTTCCCATCTCCCCTTCCTTCCTTTCTATCTCTCTCCTTCCCTTTACTCACACCTCTGTCTCTCCCCACAGCATCACACTGGCCTTCCATTCTATTCCCTTTCCCCTCCCTCGCTGTACCTTCCATCCCTCTCCCCTCTCCCTTCCCCATCTCCATTCCCTCCCACCTTCCTTCCTTCTTCTCCATTTCTCCTCTTCCTACGCTTCCCATCTCTCCCCCGCCTGCTCTCCCCATCTCTCCTCTTCCTACGCTCCCTATCTCTCCCCCACCTCCCATCCCCATCTCTCCTCTCCTTTCCCCGTCTCCCCCACCCCCTCTGTCTCTGCCTCTCCCACATGCACTGGCCACTGAGAATTAGAGGTCAGCATCCTCTCAGAGTTTGACCTCTCTCTCTCTCTCTCTCTCTCTCTCTCTCTCTCTTTCTAAGCTGCTCTCTTTATTTTCCTTCCTCCTTGTTCTCTCTTCCTTTAATCTTTTTTTTTTTTCTTTCTCTTTTTCCGCCTACCGATGTCAATTTCGTTTTCATTTTTATTTACTTTGTTTTCATTATATCAATCCTCCTCATCGCCATCCATTTCTCTTCCTCCATTTATTTTCTCTCCTCCCCAACCCTCTCTGCTTGTCCCGAAATTTCTCTCCTTCCCCCCCTTCACTTCTCTACCTCTTTCCATTTTTCTCTTTTGCTGTCTACCTCTCTCCCTTTCTCTCCTCCCCTTCTTACCTCTCCTTTCTTCCCTACCTTTTTCGTTTCCCTTCTTCCATTCCTACCTCTCTCAATTTTCCTCCTTCCCTCCCTGTCTCTCTTCATTTCTCTCCATTTCTCTCCTTACCTACATATCTCTCTCCTCTTCTTCCTTCCCTACCCTCTCCACTTCTCTTCTTCGCTCCTCCCCTCCCCCCTCTACCTCTCTTATTCCTTCCTCCCTTCACTGCCTTCTTTATTTCAGTTTCCCCATTTCTCCCTCACCATCCATTCCTTTCTTCTTCCCTCCCACCCCTTTTTCTCTCTCCCTCTCCCTGCTTCTCTCCATTCCAGTCTCTCCATCTTCCCCCCCCCCCAATATCTCTCCATTTTAATCCTTCTTCCATTCTCCTTCCTCCATGCTTCTCTCTGTATCAGTCACTCTTCTCTTTCCTTCCCTCTTGGCCTTTCTCCGTCTCTCCCCTTCCCTCCCTACCTGTCTCCATTTCTCTACTTCCCCCCCTTCTTCTCTGCTTTTCTCTCCTTCCCTTTCTCTTTCCATATCTCCCTTCCCTCCCTATCTGTCTCCATTTCTCTCCTTCCCTCCCTTCCTCGCTTCGTGTCAGTCCCTCTATTTCCCTCCATCGCATCGTTTTTCCTTCTCCCATCCCCTCCTTGTCTTGCTCCCTCATTTTCGCCTTTCCCTCTTCCCGCTGACTTTCATCTGTCTTATGTCTCGTCATCCCTTCCATCTATCTTCCCTGTCCCGCCGCCTCTCTCTCTCTCTCTCTCTCTCTCTCTCTCTCTCTCCCTCCCAGCTACCAGTCATTGAGTTTTCTCCATCAAAATTTCTCGTTTTCTTTATTTTCGCTGATCAGTATGACCTGAGAGAGAGAGAGAGAGAGAGAGAGAGAGAGAGAGAGAGAGGAATGACGCAATGACTGCTGAAAGGATGAATGGTGGGTGTGGGAGGAGGGGTGAGCCAGCTTGTGTGTTGGTGGCCACATGGACGTCACAGCCATCCATGTTATTTACTCTCCCAATTACCTGTCCTCCACCCACAAATTCACAAAGCGGTGCGGCGGTGTGTAAATATAACGCTGCGCACCTTTATGTTTACCGACCTAATTACTGGGTAGGACTGGGTGTGTTACGGGAGAAAGCTCGGTTGTTCTTGCCACCGCTGACTATTTTATTCAGCTCAGGAGTGGCTTACTGTCGTCCTGGGGGTTAATTCCTTCTCTAGATGCTACCCCCAGATGACTGTGTAGTTTCACAATAACATACACTGTTGGAACTACACATACTTAATAATGTGAATATACCACTCCGTTTCGGCTCCAATGTGTCGGCCTTGTTTATCTAACAGCGCCTCTCCACACTTCTCGATTTCTAGCAGCCTCTCTGTTCAGTCCCTTAATCCAAAGGTTAAACTCTGTGACCCCGTCTCAAGTTTTTTCGTTCTGTCTGCCACTACTCTGCCCTTAACAGTCACTCCTCTTGCCCTCCGTATCCAGCTGTCATCCTCCATCCATTCCACATGCCCAAACCATCTCAATCTACCCCCTTCTCATCAAAATACAAGTACATTCACGTCCTATCCTTCCTACCAAATCTTCATTCGCAGTTCTAACCAGCACAGGCCTGTCATTCAAGAACACACTACACACCCATCTAATCATTGTCATCTCTGGACGTTTGAGCCTACGAATGTTCTCTTCCTTTATTGCCCAGGTCTTACTGCCATACGGCATTACACTCCTAACACTTGCCGCATACAAGGACCCCTAAGTATGTCGGCAGAGCCCTGTCAATGTCAGGAGGAGCCACAACTACCTAAACTTCTTCCAGCTATTCCTTACCCTTGCTGCTGAGCTAGCGCCAGTCCCACCTCTAGCACATACTGTATATTATTATGCCCGCAAAATAACAAAACGCCTCCACACACTCAAAAGACTCTCCAGCAAGATTAATTCTTTCTCATATCTGTGCTTGTTTACGCTATCCTTTAATACCGCACACTCAAAATAAACATTATTTTGCAGCCTACCTCTAATACCACTGGATCTCTTATGTGCAACATATTACAAACACTTTTACATAATGGAGTTACTTCCCACGCCCTTGTGGCAAACTGCAAATGGCCACACCCCCTCTGCTTTGACAGTGCCACCACCACTTGTTTTATTCGCTTGAACACTCAAGCCCCTGTGCCAAACACCGTCTCTCCACTTCCAAAATCTTTCCTCTGCCTCCCTGTCATTCATTGCAATCGCACTAGGTCATCAGCATACAACCTCTCATGGACGTCCATTTATGAAGTCACGTGAGAAAGCTTCAAGCACCATGCTGTACATGATAATATATAAATAAGTTCATCATCATCATCATCATCATCTTCGGCCATTGCAAGTCCACTGCTGAACAAAGGCCTCCCCAAACTATTTCCACGAATTCTTTGATAGTGCTACTCTCTAACACGTTTTGATTGCAAACTCCTCTCTATATTCAAATATATATATATATATATATATATATATATATATATATATATATATATATATATATATATATATATGTATGTATGTTTGTGGCAGGTGGGGGCGCTCACCATCCACTCACTCGGTGTAGTGCTGCTTTGGGTGTCTGCCCTTTCCTCTCTTCCTTCCATCCTCATCTGTCTTTCTTTCCTTCTTTCCTTCCTCTTCCTTCTGCCTACAGGTAACTTTACACTCCTCTTCTGTCTTTCTTTCCTACATTCTTTCCTCTTCCTTCTGCCTACAGGTGACTTTACACTCCCTCTTCTGTCTTTCTTTCCTTCATTCTCTCCTCTTCCTTCTGCCTGTGGGTGACTCTACATTGAGTGACAAGCCAAATGGCTTCCTGAACACCAGAAACCATTTACTAGCTGGGTGGTACCCATATAATCAAATTATGGCGCCCGGTGGGTTAGTGAGTAATTAAGGTGTTCCAATCGGATTGAGCCGGTTTAGGTTTATATCCAAGGGGTGGTTGGGGTTTATGGCTCACATAATGACACTCAGGCATGTGTGAGGCTGGTCACTTTTATCTTAAATGTCAGGACCAACTTGCCTAGCCCCGGGCTCTTACGCTCCTAATGAGGAAACATTAGATTCTCTCTCTCTCTCTCTCTCTCTCTCTCTCTCTCTCTCTCTCTCTCTCTCTCTCTCTCTCTTATCTTAAATGTCGGGACCAATATCCTAGCCCCGGGCTCCTACGCTCCTCATGGGGCAATGTGGGATTGGATGATGGATGGATCTATCTATCTATCTGTCTATATCTATCTATCTATGTATATATATATATATATATATATATATATATATATATATATATATATATATATATATATATATATATATATATATATATATATATATATATATAAAATGTCTAACACTGGCAGTAACACTATGGTAAAACAGACGCCCCTGGTGAGCATAAAAACAAGTACCCAGGCAAGGGCGGCCAGAAGACGAGAGGCGTCTCGTTGTGATGCAGCGGATGGTCTATGGGAAGTTTGAAAAGTTTCCAAGGTGATTCGCTGACCGCTGCCGCCCTCACCTTCACTCACTCTCACACTCACTTTCACTCGTCACATCACCATCATCTACGTTTCCGGCTTTTTCCATGCCTCCATATGTGAGCTGTAGTTTACCGTATGGCAGCACTCATGCCCGCAGGCTTTCTCTTTACCACCCAGGCCACTGTAAAACCTTTGCTGGAAAAATGTCTGGCAACACTGCATGCCATGTTTTCCTAGGATGGATCTCTCAATCAGCTTCCATCCACAATCGTTCTCATACACTTCTCTGACCAACTGCCTTCTCCAGCCTCTTTATATGTACAGATCAACTTGGTCTCTCCCTAGGCAGGAACTCGCACACACTCTGTATAACTAGCCTATCACTCAGCTCTGAACTATGTAGCTTGTGAATGGAAAATGAGGAAGGGGTGATGTTGATCATGTCATTCAATTACGTGTAATGTCGTGAAAATAATTTTCATGCAATGTCACAGCAGACATCTTTGCCATACTGCAGCTCTGTTTACGTCTTCCAGTATCGATATACCTGTACCCTAAACTACTATCGCACCATGCAAAACTATTTTTCATACAAGGCACCGCACGTAATTTTTATCTCTGTAAAGATTTCGGCAATCCATCAGATAAGCAATCCGAGTTAAAACACTCAGCGTTCAAGTCTGCCCTGGGCTGCACTGCTGGTATGGGGGAGGTGAACTCTCCCCTGTCAGCCCAAGGCGTGTCGTGGTGGAAGACCTGCAAGAGTCTGAAGCTTGGCCAGGTATAGGTAAGACAGTCTGTGCCCTTGTGCCTACTCAGCGTGGGCCTGCTGCTGCTGGCACTCTTCAGGATCGGCCACGGTCAGCTTACTGATTCACTTAAACTGAGGCAAGAGATTAAAGACCCGTATTATTTTCAGCCACTGGCTGCAGTAAATCAATACACCGTTAATCGATAAAAAATATGTAAATAAATAAATGAATAATGATAATAATAGTAATAAACTATTATTATTGTACCTACACAGTGAGAGAGAGAGAGAGAGAGAGAGAGAGAGAGAGAGAGAGAGAGAGAGAGAGAGAGAGAGAGAGAGAGAGAGAGAGAGAGGTGGAAGGACAGAGTATCAGTATTACAAGGGGCAACCCAGCTTACCCCCATGAACCGAAAGCCGGGAACCACGAGCATAAAATGAGTATGCATTGTCTGTGTGTGTAATAAGACTGACCATATTTATACATGTATGTCTCCACTCCACTCCAGCCCTTACTGATGACAGCTGCACAAATCTATAAATATTACACATATTCTTCGATAAAATAACTTATGTATATTAAACGCTATCAAATACTCGACACAAGAAATACTGTATATGAATATTTACGTCACAGGTAAAAGAAACTGTACGAAACTTGTATGTAAGGAAATATAAATGTTTTAAATCTATCTATCTATCTATCTATATACTGTATATATATATATATATATATATATATATATATATATATATATATTTATATATATATATATATATATATATACATATATATATATATATATATATATGTGTGTGTGTGTGTGTGTGTGTGTGTGTGTGTGTGTGTGTGTGTTAATTCTCCTGTCGTATTTTTCGTTACTAACTGGACTCTGCCTCACACCGTCAACTGGTGGAAAAAAAAAAGGGGGGGGGGGGCGGGATGATGATGGTGATGATGTTAATGGTGATGATGGTAATGATAATGATGATGATGATGATGATGATGATGATGATGATATTCAGGGCTGCTGCTGTTATTGTCGCCGCAGGCTTATCTTGATGTGAATCCTGTGACTGGAAACTTTTGAGTGGGGAGGGAGTTGAGGGATATCTTTGTATAATCTGGATGCTTTACTGTGTGGTTATTTCTGTGCCACGACGTGAAGGTGTCCCTCTCCAGCGCCTATACATTAGAGTACAAAATATGAATAAAACATGGATAATACAGCACGCACGAGTAGTTAGGAATTACTTATGCTTGATAGTAATATAGCTAAATTGGACATTCTAGTGGCACTATCTTATGGTCTCTGACACATTCATCTCTTCCATTCTTTGTTTTCTAAAGTTGATTTCATTCCTGGTTTCTGCTTCTCTGTCTCCATCATCTCATTTTTATTTTATTAATCCAACTTCTCCAACTCTACTAGTTCTCCTTTACAAATGTCCCCGTTGTAATCATTCCCCTTACTTGGCAAATCTTCGCCACCACTCCTGCAACGTGAACCGGCATCAAAGAGGTGGCTGGCTTGTCCGTGTCGAGTCTGGCCTGGGATGCTTGAATTCTTGAAGCTGTCAGTCTTATTTGTCAGCTCTAAAACTTTTGTCACTGAAAACAATGGGCCTTATTCTCGTCAGCTTAGGACACTCCCAAGCACCTCGTCTGTACTGAAAACGTTGCATATTAAACCTTAGCATTCTTTAATGTGTTATTTCTTTCCCTTGATTTATACACATTCTGCTGGAATTCCATGCACGAAAATACGAGTATTAACATTCCCTGACTCCAATGCCTCACTCAGCCGCATAATATCACCTGACGTGAGTTGAAGAGAATGTCAGAGTTGTCCCGACGGTGAGAGGGTTAATGAAGGCCTCCCGTACGTATAAATAAACTGCTAAGGAATGGGGCCTCGTAAGCTGATGAGAATAGAGTGGCAAGTCACTGTGTACTTGTCACGCATCTACGTCTTCGCATGTGACAACTCTTATTTTTATTAGGTAACAGGTCCGTATTTCACTGAGAATCTAATAATACATCTTTTTAACTAATTATATGCTCCAGTGGGTTACTTTGATACCAGATGTGTCTTCTTTTACCCTCATTATCGTATTCCGAGATGTAACACTAAAATGCACTGTAAACTTACGAAAACTCTAAATGTGTGTGTGTGTGTGTGTGTGTGTGTGTGTGTGTGTGTGTGTGTGTGTGTGTGTGTGTGTGTGTGTTTTATGTGAGGAAGAAGGAACTAAAGGCAACGAGCCCGCAAACTGTTCCTTCCAAGAGAAAAACAAAATACAAGAGAGAGCCAAATTCAAGATCCGATCATTTCGAGATGCCTGGACTCACTGCGTCTGAAAGGCTGGAGATCATAGGAAGAAGGAAAAACAGACAAAGGGAGACAGTTCCAGAGCTGACCTGTGGCATAAATGAAGGACTGGGAGTAACGGTTAACTCTTGCATTAGAGAGTTGGACAGAAAGGGGATGAGAGTTTGCTGCCAGACGGGTGCTACGCGCCCGTCTTAAAGGTGGAGGAATGCATGCAGACAGTTTAAAGGAGCAGCGACCATTGAAGCAGCGATAGAAAAGCGATAAAGATGCAACAGTGCGGGAAAGAGACAGAGGTTGAAGGGAGTCAGTAAGAGGAAGAGAGTTAATGAGGCGTAAAGCCTTTGACTCCACCCTATTGAGAAGAGCTGTATGTGGGGAGCCTCCCCACACATGAGAGTTGTACTCCACGCAGGGGCGGATAAAACCCCTGTATAGAGTCAACAATTGTGCAGGGGTAAAGAAGGAACGGAGTCGGCTTAGCACACCCAATCTCTTGGAAGCAGATTTTACAAGAGATGCAATATGATCTTTCCAAGATAAGTCTCGAGTAAATGAAACCCCAAGCATGTTCAAGGATGATGCAGGGTTAAGTTGAATATTATTAAACATTAGTGGGTATACCTGTTGAAGATTTTGTCGGGTTGATAGGTGCAAAGACTGAGTCTTTGATGCATTAAAAACAACCATATTATTTTTACCCCAGTCAGAGATACGAGCCAAGTCAGACATTAGGTGTGCCATAGCCTCATCCCTTGTTTGTTGAAGTAACTGCTGAGATGGACGTTGCGGGAATCGAATGGAAAGGTGAAGGGTGGAGTCATCAGCATGTGTGTGTGTGTGTGTGTGTGTGTGTGTGTGTGTGTGTGTGTGTGTGTGTGTGTGTGTGTGTGTGTGTGTGTGTGTGTGTGTGTGTGTGTGTGTGTGTGTGTGTGTGTGTGTGTGTGTGTGTGTGTGTGTGTGTGTGTGTGTTCTACATAATCAGTGCGAGCCAATTATGCCAGTATTTACATCGTTAGGTGGATGTCAGGTTTTGTTTGTAGGATTTGATGCAGACCAAACCTGTATGTCATTTCCCCCAAGACACCCCCTCTTCTCTCTCTCTCTCTCTCTCTCTCTCTCTCTCTCTCTCTCTCTCTCTCTCTCTCTCTCTCTCTCTCGTAATCCCGCTATTGGCTGTGTAATCAACCAATCAAGAACCACAGTTACACTCGTCTCCACAGCAGTTGTCATCTTTAGGTACTGAGAGAGAGAGAGAGAGAGAGAGCGAGAGAGAACACGTGGGTAGGGAAGAGGAGAGAAGTAATATGAAACATAGAACTAGGAGGATGAAGAAGAAGTCTGCCTGCTAAAAATAATGTCACAGTATAACACTTAATTCTGGCCAAACGCAAAACGATTTATTCAGCTTACTAACATCCCACCTTCTCATATGGTTGACTCTACCCCGATTAACCAGTTCAGAAGCTGTGTTACAATTTTGCATAATATTTTGGCCAACTTCCTAACAGCCTAAGGAAACCTCTAAATCTCACAGGGCTAACAGCATCAAAAGACAGGATGGCAAATGACAAGGCTCTCCCCCACCCACCAAACCCTCTGGTAAACAGTTGTACAGGAAAATCAACATAAGCAAAATGTAAGTGACGAGGAGACTGGAGACGTGGCTGAAGATGGATGGCAGGAAATGGGAGAGAGAAGGGATGATGATGAGAGGAAGGTAAAGAGGGACAGGGAGAGAGGAGACAGGAAAGAAGAAGAAAAGAGGAAGGAAGGAAAAAAAATGAGAAAGAGTGGGAACAAGAGGATATTGGATGAGAGAGAGAGAGAGAGAGAGAGAGAGAGAGAGAGAGAGAGAGAGAGAGAGAGAGAGAGAGAGAGAGGCGTATGAAAGAGAAAAGATGGTGGTTGGAGGAGAACACTAGGAGAGAGGTGAGAAGGATGGGGAGGAGGAAGGGGGAAAATAGTAAAACTGACAGAGACTGAGAGAATACGAAGATAATGACCTGAAGTAAGAAAACACATAGAAAATAGAGCCTGAAGGACGAGATGCTACATAGCAGCCTGATGAACATGTTTCTAAATAGCAGTCTGAAGGACGAGATTCCAACTAGCAGCCAGGAGGACGAGATTCCAACTAGCAGCCAGAAGGACGAGATTCCAACTAGCAGAGATTCCAATCAGCAGCCAGAAGGACGAAGCTGCATACAGTAGCCTGAAGGGCATGTTGTGTTACCTGATGAAAAGTATTCTAAGGAATCTTTCTTAACCTAACTTAAGAGTAAGCCGCACGGACGCCCCTTCTCTCTGACGATGTCAGTCCAACAGTCTTCTAATGATGACGCAGCATCATTTAAGGCTGGAAAAAGGCTGGACTCTAAATAAACTGAACGTTCTTTTCAGGTACAGCGACCTTGTCTTATCGATAGCATTTCACTGACTATAAACCGGTTTCAGGCGAGCGAAGGAGTATAATTTTACTACTAACTGATGGACTGGTGAAGATATTGCCTACAACTGATATAAGTGTCACACTGGCTGTTGCTGTTAGGCATAAGCCTCCGACAGAATGATGCGCCACTATAGTAAAGTATTTACAGGTCCTACAAGATTTAATTGCCCATCTTTCAAGAAAAAAATTTCCTTATGTCTTCCATCCTCATTATTATGATACAAGTGTGCATGCCAAGGACGGCCAGGTGATGGTCTAACAACAAAGGGAGTGTTTTCATAAAAATCTGAAGGGATCTGTGGATAACACTTGGCCAAGGAATGCACACCACCTGAACTGATGATTCATTCAAAAGAGCTGTTACGACCTAATCCACAGGCTCCTGTGACGCACACAGTTGGGGAAAAAATAGTAAAACATTTGAAGAAACAGATACTAAGGTTGTCTTGACTATGAGGGTTAATGGTGCAAATATTAACATGTTCAGGCTCCTGTACACTCTCAGTTGAATAAAAAAGCAAACATAATTATTCAACTGAGTGTCCCAAGCCTGACAGTTAATGGTGACTATTAACACACTCATGTTCCTAGGACTCATTCTCAACTGAATAAAATCTAGTAATGTTAATTGGAATAAAATACTAGAGCTCTCACGACCATCAAAGACTTAATCATGACCTATCAGGTTTCAGCCCCGGTCAGATTACTTCTGTCCTAGAGTCAGCCGCACTCGCGCTGACCCACATCTTCGCGCCGAGATATTTTTCTTTGATCGGTCTGTGTAAATACAATTTTCATGACAGAATGCTGGTTTTGGTGTAGTTCAAAGCTGAATTGCTGTACTTTATCGTAGTATGTTCAAAAAAGGAAAACATAAAAAATCAAAATGAGTTAAAGTTAGGTGAAAACCAAAAATTTTAAACCTCGCCATAGAAAAATATTCGCCAAGAATAAAGTAATAAAGGTGTATAAACCTGGTCTGAACCACGCAAAGCTAAGATGAATTACTTTACAATGATGTACACCTTATGGCTATTTATGCATGTTACTGCGTGTCTCTTTGTTATGACGCTTAAACGCGACTTATGATGAATATAGGCTACCGGTATTACAAAAGTTTCTTAAAATGACAAGTGAACGCGTCATCAGAATATTTGAGGCTGGATTTGAAATGACGCGTGAAAACTCGTCATCGGAATCTCAAAGGATTAACTGGAATAAAATACTAGAGCTGTCATGATCATCAGAGATTTAATGATAACAATAATAATGCTCTCAGCCTCCTATGACTCACTCTCAGCTGCACAAAATCGTTGAGCATATGCTGGAATACACAGCTTGGGATGACACAACTTTGAGATCATTAAAGATACCAGACGCCTTTTTTGGATATATGTGAATCTCACTCCAAGTCCGTGCAGCCTTAACTGACTGGTGTCACTACTGCATATAAATGTTTTCTAATATCAAACAAGGAAATAAGAAGGCTATGAAATCTAAATAAGATACAGTAACATGTAGGTTGAATACAGGCGATATTTGTAAAAGACTAAACTGAATCGTCCACATCACCTTTTAAACATGCCATATTAAAGTCTGAAATGTTTTTTTAATATATATATATATATATATATATATATATATATATATATATATATATATATATATATATATATATATATATATATTAGACATAGAGAATTTGCGGAGAGTCCAATTATAAGTAGGGTGTGATAGATTTAACAACTGCAACTAAAATCCTTCACGGGGGGGCAAGCATACTTAAGCCTCTGTGGGGCTAGAGACTGTGCCCCTTTTCCCTGCCGGTTAGAAAGGGCCCTCACAGACTAATCTCTCTCTCTCTCTCTCTCTCTCTCTCTCTCTCTCTCTCTCACTGCCTTCAGTCCGAGAAAACATTTTGTACCTTCTTACTGCTGCTGCCAGTTGACTTTATTCAGCTTAGGAAATAGACTTCTTGGCTATAATGTTCACTAATCCCTTCACCACTAGGGGACACTTCCTAAGGTAAGTAAAATCGTCTAGAAAAAGCAAGAATAAAATAAAACAAGAAGGACGCTGAGCCAGTGAAATACTCGCGCGACCACCATTTGGTTTAAGTGCCAAATAACGACTCTGCTGTGGCACCTTGACCTTATATATATATATATATATATATATATATATATATATATATATTGTTACATAGCCTATGATTTCATCATCCTTTGTGTAATTTTAACGCACAGTATGCTGCATGTTTGATCACGAGCGTGTTCTGCCTCAGTTCCCCCCTTCTACCGTTATAGTAGAGTAAGTCGTCATTTCTGGAATTCAGACCAGGATTGTCAACTCTTTGTCCCCATTGCTTCATTTGCGCGTCCTTCTTACAAGTTGTATCAAGCTCTGCTGGCCCCTATATAATGAGCTCAGTCTCTGCATCATTGCCACTTAGATCTGCTCCTCATTTTGTTCACATCTCTGTCCTCCCCTGTACAGATATTATTATTGTGAGTGCTCAAGAAATCTCCAAACATCTAGCAGCTGTGTGTAATTTGAGTATAACCGTTGTTGGATTTTGTTCTTGTACTGTATAGCATAAGTTTAATTTGTAGGCCTAGTGAAGTTTGTAATTTATGTAGGGTTCATTGTCAGTCATTTTTGATAATAGTTTGTATCTGTAATAATTTATCTGGCATTCACTGAGTATTATCTGGTATCTCATTTTATCAGGGCGAAATTAGATAAATTTACTCTTGCTAATTTCGTGTTAATAGAGGCTATTGCAGTTAACCATATATTTAACCTGTTTATTTGCCATTACATTATCCTTATGAGTCCTGAATGTTTTGTTGTTAGTTTAAGCATTAAACTTTAACTTGTAATTTTACCTAACTCTTTTGTTTTGAACCTGGAACTTTACGGGACAGTAGTGACTTCGTATTCTCACTTAAAGTGTACATTATCTTTCTCTGTTCCGTAACAATATATATATATATATATATATATATATATATATATATATATATATATATATATAATAAAATGGCTCGGTGGTGACAAGAATTAGAACAGTAATCGGACTGTGAGGGTTAACAGTGGTCGGCGCGCAATAAGGGAAAAATATTACCTATCTCATTTAGTCATTGGGAGGACTAGGCCGACTGGCTGTTTTTATTCCATTCGTTTATCTTTTGAATAGAACACTTGAAACTTGTATTATTTTTATAACTGCCTTTAATCAACACCCACGTTAGCCTTTTAATGGCTGAGACAAGTTTAATATTGTATTATAGCTAACGCCAGACGGTTTTATTCAGTTGTGCTGTGAGCTAAAGCCACCTGAGTGTTAAAACTGGTATTTGATTATATATTACGCTAGCCACCAAATTCCACCGACGCATCCCTGCAACATTAGCCATATTATAGCTACAAATGAGAACAATAAACATCTCTGAGTGGTAATACTGTTGCACATTAATATTGTTAATGAAAAGTTATCCAGGCAGCGTCATTAACAAAACTGACGGGGAAGGTGGTGGGTGCCGGGCAAGGACGGGTGAAGTACAATATGGGCTACTCGAATATACTACACAGACGGTGCTGGACGTAACGATGGTGAGGTGCAATGCAAAGGTGACAATGGAAACAGTGGAAAAGGTGGGCGGAAACAAGTGGGTGGTATGGGATAAGATGGAGATGTATGGTTGAGAGAGAGAGAGAGAGAGAGAGAGAGAGAGAGAGAGAGAGAATTTAACGTGGAAAAATGTAACGTACTTAACGTGGGCAAGACCATCGCAGATAACAAATGAATCTAGATAATAAAGAAATGAATGAATCAGAATGCGAGAGAGATCTAGGAGTCATGGTTAGCAAAGACCCCTAAACCAAGTCAACATTGTATTCATGCGAGAAATAAAGCAAAGGTCCTACGATTTATTTCGCAAAGTGTGTGCAATATCTACAGTAATACTACAAATGCTGCATTAATAAGGTCACATTTAGACTATGCAATGCAATTTTGGTGTCCATACTATAGAATGGATATAAACCCGATAGAAATGGTGCAGAGAAGAATGACAAAAATGATACATGATATCAGGAACCTTTCACATGAAGACAGACTGAAAAGACTGGATTTGCATTCACTAGAAAGGCATAGAGGAAGGGGAGACGACTGAGGTGTTTAAGAAGAAGAAGAGATTAAACAGGGGAGACATTAGGAAGGTAGTAAAAGCGAGCATCAGGACAGAATTCGAACTAGTAGTCTGAAACTAAATAAATTCCGTTTCGTTAGGGAGACAGGAAGAAATTGGTTTTGCCATAATTAGTGGACGAATGGAATCAGTTGCCTAGTGATACAGTTGCTGTCCCTTCCATTGAGAGTATATGATGACGGTTGGATATAATCTAAATACCAATTCATTCTTCTTCCTGTTAAGGTTCCACTACGACAGTTTCTTTTCTCCTTTCGCACTTTCTTATAAAATTTCCACGTAGGTTTTACAATACTCCGCGGTGTTCTTTCTCACCTTTTCCTGCCGCTTTCGGTCGGAGGGTTTGGTGGGCGGGGGAACCTTCTTTTTTGCTATCTATGTTTTATTCTAGTAGTTTAGGCACACTCTGGCAGGAGGTGCCTAGCTTGGGCTAACTGGCCGACTGCAGTTATCCTCTCTTCTTAAATTCTCATGTTCTTAAAAAGATGTTGATGGAAAAACCACCACCACCACCACCACCACCACCAACAACAACAACAACAAAACAAACGCTGTCATATAGCTGGCACCTGAGGGCAAAAGGAAATATGGAAATAAGTGGTAGGAGTGATGAAGGGTGCGGGAGGAGATGGGGCGAGTGTTGTAATAAGCCTGAATGAAGTGGTGATCAACGTGGCTAGAGAGGGTTGAGAGGTGAGCAAACTGAAGGGGGAAGGGTGTATGATCATGGAGGATGGGTGCTGGCTGAAGGGTGATGATAGCAAGATGAATGAGTGGCGAACGTGACTGATAAAAAGACAGGGCAGCTGGTGGAGAGAGGAACTGAGACAAAATGAATAATGTTAACGAGAAACAGTTATAAATAGGATAACAGGTGGAGGACAACGCAGGAAAAGATAGAAGATCGAGGAGCGGGGAAAAGTAAGTGGCATTATCGATAAGTCTACAGTAACAAGTTTTTCTCTTGCTACGCCAAACAAAAGTATTTACAGTGAAACAGCTACCGGAAGAGGTGCATTACGAGGGAAAACGAGATCTTGCAAAAGCGGAATTGGGAATGAGAAACGAAGAGGAGGAAGTGTGAGAAATGTTGAGGTGTGATGGGGAGTGCAGGGGTAAGGGAGGGTGAGGTGTGAGTGAGGATCAGGTGTGAGGGAGGATGAGGAGAGAGGGAGGATGAGGAGTGATGGAGGGTGAGGAGTAAGGGAGAGTGAGGTGTGAGGGAGGGTGCGGTGTGAGGGAGGGTGAGGTGTGAGGGAGGGTGAGGTGTGAGGGAGGATGATGTGTAAGGAAAGGTGATGCGTGAGGCAGGGTGAGGTGTGAGGGAGGGTGATGTGTGATGGAGGGTGGGGCTTGAGGGATGGTGAGGTGTGAGGGAGGGTGAGGTGTAAGGGATGGTGAGGTGTGAGGAAAAGTAAAAACTGAGAAGACTGAGAGATGAGCGTTGCGTGTGAGTTATGTGGGAGGTGGAAATGAAAGACGAAACACGGGAAAGTTGAGGAGTGAGGCGGGGGAAAGAGTGAGAGCATGTTGTTGAAGTTGGATGAGGAATGGAGAGAGAGAGAGAGAGAGAGAGAGAGAGAGAGAGAGAGAGAGAGAGAGAGAGAGAGCAATACAGACAAGCAGTGCCTCAAAAGGGCTTACGATCTATACCGAGGAAATATGAACTTGCCGGATATCTGTTCTTACAACGATAGCAAGAAAAAAGTATTCCACGCCTGTTACTCGCGGTGCCGACACGGGAAAGGCAGTACACATAGAGCGGGGAAAAAGGCCTGGCAAGGAAATTTTACGGGAAAGAGGGAAAATATTTAATCTGCCACTGAATAACTACAGGCCTATGAAAATATTGTCTAACTGTGTCTTGAACTGCTCTACCGCGGAACTGACGATATTTCTGCTGGTATTACGGGTCTCGTACGCCTGTGCAGTGTAATACCGAGCAACTGTTTAGCTAAAATTCTGTGAAACTTTAACATACTATTCTGAAAAGTCTCTGTTTAACCCTCTTCCACTTCGACATGCCTCTCTTATCTTTTTCTTTTTTTTTTAAATTCAATTTGTTTTTTCGTCCTTTGTTCTTCTGTTAAAAAAATAAATAAATAAATAATAAAATAAAATACTCTGGAGACAGCAAGGATGGGATCTAATGTAGTGAGCAAAATAAATCACTGCTGAAGGGGCGTTAACACATCTCCGAAGGCAGCTGGAAATACGGCTGTGAGCGGTATTCTGGGTGGATTGGGAGAATTCGTGGCTCCACCTCCTCAGCGATTTATTATGCACATCACACCGTTTTACTACTTCGTACCTTAATGAGGCAGATTATGTCGATGCTAATAAACTACAAACAACATAAAAAAAAAAAAAAAGGCATATTGAGCGACAGAGTGCGTAACAAATCGCATAAAAATAAAGAGCCAAGGGATGAGACAGATAGGAGGTGAGGCGCGTATTCTTTTACAATATATTTTCAGTATTGCAACCTGGTAATCTTATCGCCATTATATATATGTTTTTCACATTGACAAAGATTGAATTACTAACAGGCAAGAATATTATAACTCGGTAGACACGTACCCTGTATATATAAAATGATAAGGAAGAGGTGGTAGTAAGCCAATAAAACCACTGAGCATAAGAACCACTGAGATAAGAACCACTGAGATGAGAACCACTGAGCATAAGAACCACTGAGCCACTGAGATAAGAACCACTGAGATGAAAACCACTGAGATGAGAACCACTGAGATGAAAACCACTGAGATGAGAACCACTGAGTATTAAGAACCACTGAGATGAGAACCACTGAGCATAAGAACCACTGAGATAAGAACCACTAAGCATAAGAACCACTGAGATAAGAACCACTAAGCATAAGAACCACTGAGCACAAGAACCACTGATATAAGTACCACTGAGATAAGAACCACTGAGATAAGTACCACTGAGATAAGAACCACTAAGCATAAGAACCACTAAGCATAAGAACCACTGAGATAAGAACCACTGAGCATAAGAACCAATGAGATAAGTACCAATGAGCATAAGAACCAATGAGATAAGTACCACTGAGCACAAGAACCACTGAGCATAAGAACCACTGAGATAAGAACCACTAAGCAGAAGAACCTACATCACAGACGAGGTGAAGATGCAAGGCACAACAAGAAGTGCAGGAGATGGGGGGAGAGAGGTTCCACCAGATATACCCTATATCACTGGGTCAGAAGGTTGAGAGAGAGAGAGAGAGAGAGAGAGAGAGAGAGAGAGAGAGAGAGAGAGAGAGATGCAGTGATAAGAGAAAAGAGATGCAGGATGAATGAGCTGGCACCCTCCCTAAAACACTGGTAATGTTTGGAATGTCCTGTCAATATATATATATTATATATATATATATATATATATATATATATATATATATATATATATATATATATATATATATATATATATATCAGTTCCTTTCTATGCTCACTGAGAAATATGGAAGGGTTTTCTAATCATTAAAGAAATCAAGTAGCTAAGTCTCTGGTAATCTGTGGAATGGATAACCGAGAGATAAATGAAACAAGGTGGCGAGAACTTGCACTTAAAAAAAAAAAAAAAATCGATGAGGTATTATTATTAAGGAAAGCATAAGATTTCACCCCGTCAGTACGATGATAAATTTTGTGCTTTACACGTGCTTAGGAAAAAAATCTCGTCGTGATAAAGATCGAAACAATCTGAAATAAGACGCGAGGAGTCGAAGGAATATAATGTGAGAGAACAATGAAATGTGACTAGGACAAAGGACACACGTTAACTAGAGGGAGGGAGGGAGGGAAGGAGGGAGAGGTGTGAGGGAGGGAGGGAGGAAGAGATGTAAGGGAGGGAGAAATGTGAGGGAAGGAGGGAGGGAGGGGTGAGGAAAACACAAGGCCTCAGCTGTCGTCAATAAATCGACACGCAGGTAACAACTCCTCCCACACACCTCACTCACACCGCCTCAGCATTACTGCCATACACACTCACATACACGGCCATACACACTCACATACACGGCCATACACACTCACATACACGGCCATACACACTCACATACACGGCCATACACACTCACATACACGGCCATACACACTCACATATACGGCTATACACACTCACATATACGGCCATACACACTCACATATACGGCTATACACACTCACATATACGGCTATACACACTCACATATACGGCCATACAACACTCTCATATAAAGCCATACACACTCAGATTTACCGCCAAACACTCTCACATATATGGCCATACACACTCACAGAAGGCTATACACTCACATATACGGCTATACACACTCACATATAAGGCCATACACACTCTCATACACGGCTATACACACTCACATAAACTGCCGTACATACTCACATATATTGCCGTACATACTCACATATACGGCTATACACACTCACATATAAGGCTATATACACTCAGATTAACCGCCATAAACATTCACATATACGGCCACACACATTCAGAATTATCATTACATACACTCGGAAATATGGCCATTTATCCTCAGAAATACGGTTATATACACCCCCCCTAAAATAAAAAGACACATTCAGAGAGATGATCATAAACCCTCAAAAGTAAGGCACTAAGCACTCAGAATTACGACTGTAGGTATTATGAAACACGGCTGGATACACACATTAAGAATCACGGTCATATACGCCTACTCTCATTAATACGATCACGCAGGCCCAGAATTATGGCCATATACACAGAGATACGGTGACCTAAGACTTAAACCTACAGATAAATTGCCTCGAGGTTACGACTATATGAACGAGAAATACCGTATCATATATATCAAGTAAAATACGGCAATCTAGTAGAAATAATAAAACAACATCATTAATTTCTTCAGCCATAGAACGCCACTTTTTTTTTTTTTTTTATTCTTTTCCTACGAAGTCTTCAATGGCACCTAAAATTCGGTTCTCATATCGACGAGAAAAACCTCCGAACCATGAATTTGACGCTTTTTAAAATCTAACTTGACCTAGAATTGCCACCTCTTGATCGTGCATCTCAGCTGTAACAATGGATTACATTAGATATGAAGTAAGTCACGAAGATGTACTATGGGAATGATGTTGATTGTAGAGACACAACATTGTCTTTTTCTGCCAATCAGCTACATGAAATGAGTAGCAAATCGACGAAAATCTGGGCCAAGTTACGGTAAAAAAGACACAGTCATAAAAGCTTCATGATTAACCGAAGGTACAAAACCGACAAGTACTGAACAGGGGCGCCTTCATGTGGTGGTACTGATATAACCTGTAGGTTCAACTACCTGATTATACAAACGTCTCTCAGTTGCTTTACTATCCCTGAAATGAGATGGTGGACCGCAGAGGGGTAACTTAAGCCTGCGGTCAACTAGGTTCATCTTCAGCTGAACCTTGAATTACTACTACTACCGCTACGGTTGCTGCTGCTACGGAACCGACACATGGCTTAAAATTTACGGTCATTTAGCTACACCCCTTCAATCCCAGGACGTCTTTCGTATTTTATTTTTGCTCCCTACAGACGGTTCTCGAAGCGGCACTTCAAACTAGAGGGGTGAGACAGGCCCTTCCTGAACCCCTCCACCAGTAAACCCTTAGTATTTTCGTTCTTTTGCGGCTTATTTCACGTAGTTTAGTGACGGAAAAAGACGGTATTAGGGTTCTCCATCCTTTTCACAACACTTCTTCGGGACTAGCATTATACTCTAGTGTTAATCTATTGCTACAACTCAGCAATCAAGACGGAAAGATGGTAATTTAAGGCCAAGTTAAAGGAGTATTGTGTGGCCTAAGCCGAGTAAAATCGTCACGTAGCAGCAGGAATATACTACAAAATAAGTCACTAGGTTGAAGGGGTTAATGTCACCCCCCCCTGCCCTCACTGGTCAAAGAGCTGTCATCCCCTCACGATCAGGACAACTCTAGTATTGTATTCCACTTAAATAACACCTTTTCCCAAGCGATTCATTTTGGTTATGATGCCTTAATGTCTTCTTGTTAAAAAAAAAAAAAAAAAATCCAGCATCATCATACTCTGCATATACAGTATATGGTACAGAAGGATATTAACCAGCCCATGCCCAAAAATAAATCGCTAAGGAAGAGGTGCTAGGGCGTTTTCATAACCGTCGAGAATACAGGTCAGAGAGTGTTAATACTTGTATCACTAATCTTCTCATGGTGGGAACAACTCTAGTATTCTCTTCCGGCTAACACCAGACGGTTTCACGCAGCTGGAAATGCGCTTTAGGACCTTTATTCCGCTACGAGAACAGGTACAGTAGCCAAAAATTTGACACGTAGCCTAAGATTTATAACGTAGCCTAAAATTTGACATGTAACCAAAAATTTGAGACGTTGCCTAAAACTTGAGACGTTGCCTAAATTTTGAAACGTAGCCTAAAATTTGAGACGTAGCCTAAAATTTGAGACGTAGCCAAAATTTTAGACAGCCTAAAACTTGAGACGTAGCCTAAAATTTGAAACATAGCCTAAAATTTGAGACGTAGCCTAAAATTTGAAACATAGCCTAAAATTTGAGACCACAGACCTAAAAGTTACTGCCACACAGCCCTGGATCTTAGTTCTTAACCTTAAGTACTGCCACATAATTATAAAGCTTGGCAGTTAAAAACCCTAAGGCCATAGGCACTTCACTACAATGGCGTACACTGCTACCTCCAGACTACTTCATTCAGTACTAACTGACCAGTCTCGTACGAGACAGGTATAGCGTGTATTCAATATGAATGGCACGTGTCAGCGTCGAAGTGGTGACATCTAGTATGAAGGAGGACTGCTGGGCTTCAGGGAACGAGCCGTGAAGCCTATGTCCAGAGTCGAAAACACTTAAGGGGAAAAAAAAAAAGAAAAAAAAGAAAAACTGGAGGGGATGTTTAATCCCGAAGGCACTAATGAAGGCTGTGTCTATACCCTCCAAATTGAAATATGCCTCGTGGCCTGAATGTAATCGTTTTTTATTATGCAAGGTAGAAGGAACCACAAGCCAGAAGCCCGCAACTCGAACTTAACTTGGCAGATAAGCTGAATGGGCTTAAAGCGAGGTCCACTTAGCATTACTGTGAGGGTTCTGTGGCGTATAAGTTACTGTTGTATAGGCAGGTGATATCGAAGATGCCTCGTGCGCACGCCTCGCCTTAACACTCACCACTGACCTTCACGGCAAGTTAGGTGTAGTCTTATATCTTGGGTAAATTTCTGATATTATGGCTATACGACCAAAATTTACGAAATTATAATTTCAGGATTTGAGCTATATAGACTTGAGTTTATTATTGCCTACGTACTACCTGTCCACTTTGACTTGGCTTAAAGTTACATGTCTCACTACACCCGTTACAATCTAACTTAATCTAAAACTGCAAACTTTTCATTACAACTGTGCTTTTGGAGCGGGGGGGGGGGCGTTAATTTGTTTTTAGCGGTGCGCGCGTGTGTGTGTTAACAAAATAACTAAAACAGGTGTTATCTGAATCTAATTAAACATGGTGGAAGGGCAGAGGGGCAGCCAACTAATAACTACATGTCAAAGATCAAGGTCGCAGGGCTAGATCAAATGTTGACTCAGCAAAATTACCTTATACAGCTTTTATCCTTTATAAACCAAACTTGGGAGAAGATGTGAGGGTAAGACAAGCAGAAAGTTATTTAGTTTTTAGAACAGGTAGTCGTGGGTCAAGGCCACAGGCAAGGTGTTTGTTGTATGAAAACAAAGTAACTCTAACAGTTTTGATTTGATGTCAACCAAACTTGGCGGAACGGTTGAGAGTCAGCCATGGTTACCCCATGGCTGACCCTCAACATGATACCTGAATAACCATAAGTCAAAGGTCAAGGTCACAGGGCAAGGTCAGCTTAAAGGTTTTTCCGATTTAGACCAAACTTGGGGAACGGTTGAGGAAACGGCAAGAAAAAACGGGTTGGAAGTTGGGACCCATCAGTCAAAGGTCATGGCAACAGGCAAAGGTAAAAATGATGATCATAAGGCAAGGATACCTCAAACAATTCGGCTCTAATTTGGACCAAACTTGGTGGACGGACTAAGGGTCAGGCAAGAACGAAGGAATTCAATTTTGGAAACAGTCAAAGGCCAAGGTCAGAGGGAATGATAAAATTCTGGTCCATGTGTTTGTGTACTGAATACTGACGATGATGATGATGATGATGATGATGATGTTTAACCCCGGTCTGTATGGCTGATCAGACCCGTCGACCACTGGATTCCTAAACGGTGTATGTACTGTATTGTGTGTGAACAAAATAACTAAAACAGTTTTTATCTCTTTTAGATCAAACTTGGTGGATGAGTTGAGAATCATCCAAAAGGCTGACCTTTGTTTTCGAGAATAACAGTTCAAGGTCACATGAAGACGGCAACTTGTGGAATGGTTCTGGTTAAAACAAGGGTAAGTAAATTCGATTTTGAAAACAGTCAAGAATCAAGGTTACAGGGAAAGTCAACTCAAAACATATTTGATCTGACTTGAACCAAAGCAAGTGGAAGAGTTATCGCTTAGGCAAGAAGAAAATGCTCGTAATTCGATCTTAAAGTAATCCTCCGAAAGTCAAGGTCATAGGGCAAAGTAAAATCTGGACATTAGATCAGTTGGTGTGGCCAATGTTGCACTCTCTGGGCGTTCCTTCTGGTTTTGAATGCTGAGCTGTAACAAGAGATTAATACCGCTATATGGTGGCAGCTTCGAAGAAATGCTACGGAAAGGACGTAGAGCCGTGGTACTATCATATTCTGTCACTGAAATACGTGAGGTAAGCTGGAAAAGGACGAAGATATTTCCCACGCCAAGGTGAAGGAACGACAGTATGCACGATCAAATTATAACTGACGGAATCTCTGTAACCCCAAAATCGCGGTCACACGACTCTGAACCTCCAGTTACACAACTTACATACTGTACGTCGTTAGATAACTTGGTGTTCACAGATACATAAGGTGCAGACTACACTCACAATTTTACACCAGCATCTACAATTAAGACTGATCATAGGCTAAACATCTGCGACATTAAATATTTACTGGACAATTGGCTTTACAAAAATCTAACATGTAATTCGAGATATGTATAAGAAAGACACAAACATAAAATAAGTTCTTGGAATTTTCCTGTCAACCCAGATAGCAACACACAGGCATGCGCCGACATTCCAGTAACTATACTTTTTTCACTTTGACTAAGCGTTAAATTGCCACCTCTTCGTCTTGAATGTTGTGCTATAGCGAGAGATCAGCGATAGAATATGGTGCTAGTCGCGAAGATAGGCTGTGGAAATAGTGTCGAGTTGTAGTACGGTCTTATTCTGCCGCTGAACTACAGAAAATAAGTTGCAAGAGGACGAAAATCTCTGCCTTGTTCAAATGAATGAGCTACATGTGCAATATACTCGACGTCTTAGCTCAATTCTTTGCACCTTTTACCTGGCTAATTATTCTGCATTCCACACCTTCATATTCGGTTTCATGTGATAAACAGCTTGTACATACTGATATTGACAAATTATATACATGAGACTACAACTAAATAAAAGGTGTCCATATTTAGGTGTGGAACGTGTTCGAGGGAGCGGAATGTGTTCGAGTCGAGTAACTTTTGATGAAAATAATGTTAAGCACAGATGTTATTGTACCACTTTCCACTGTAGTTTCACCTGCTTTGTTTGAAGTGACTATCGTCGTGCTGTTAGCTCTACACACACACACACACACACGCACACACACACACGCACACACACACTGTCAAATAGTGACTGGCGCCAACGCTCTAATTCGCGCACTTTGCGTATGGCGACAGCTATATCAGATATCATCAAACAAAATCGCTCACATATAATTTCTCATTTTTTTTTTCTGAAC
>NC_137007.1:28219700-28304700 GCF_032717465.1 Coenobita brevimanus | reverse complement strand
GGAGGCGCTGGGAGATAGAAGCAAAATGAGTGTTAATGGCTTCAACTGCTTCTGGGATCATTAGATTGTTGGTACAAGGGAACAAGATGGCCGACTTTTCAGGTCACAGATTTCTGATTCTTACATATCACTGGTTTACATTAGAGTTTTTAAGTGCTTCTATCTTGCTGGGATAAAAGCTTTTCTTTGTCGGTCTAATTTCGCGGATCACTGCACTGGCAAAGGTCTATAGAGTACTAGGTAATTGTCTTGATATGCTTAGTTACGCTGGTGCATGAGTGGTCTGATGCGTAGCGCGATCCAGGGAACATCACTGGTGTGGATCATCAGTATCTTCTTCTGGAAGTACTGGTGGTAGGCGGTGGTAAGAGTTGAATGGTAATTTTGCCACTTAATTTCAACATCGTTAATTGTTGTAACTTCTATCCATGGATGATAAGTAATCCATTCTCCAACCAGCTGGATGGATGACTGGCGTAGTGGTCGGTAGGTTCGGGTTATGGGTTTTTGCACATGGAATGTTGTGGGTCGTGGAGCCCAGAATACTGGATGCATGCACGCTGCGCCCAAATGGTGGGATCAAAACTGTGGCTGCGTATGTATGTTATCGAAGTATCTCATGAATCCCTGATCCAAATTCTTTTAAGAGTGGCACATAAGCTTTTGTGTGCGTGGGGTGGGGGTGTCTGGGAAGAAGTGCTTGGATTCAAGCGCGGATCGATGAAAAGTCAAAGGTCATAAATCAAGTTCAAAGTTCCCTGGACGGCTTTATCTTATGAATACCTGATCCAGTCTGAAACATACAATATGTTTTGGCCGAGGAAGAAGTAATTTGATTTTGGTGCAAGTCAGCAGCGTAGGAACGGGGGGCCAGGGTGGGGGGAGGGCGAACCCTACATTCAGACCCTTGGCTCCTCAATGGCCTCTCCATTTGAAATTACATAATCTGTAGCTTTGATCTGAATGTTTTTAAAGTCGCTTACACATCCAATTCCTAATGTTCTTGGCACCTTACAGCATATAGTGCTGTTGGTTTAGTAGTGAAACTAATTTGAAACTGAGTTTGCATATGTACACAGTAAGCCTATAGGGCTTCTCTCAGAATAGGCCTCCCCACCCCCTCCCGATCTGTGGTGACCTAGCTATGCCACTGTCACTGCATCTCGGTCGAGTTCAAGGAAAAAGTCGCGGGTCAAGGTAAAAACTCAAAGTGTGACGTTATCTTATGAATGTCATAAACTGTGTGTGGATCTGGAAAGAAAGGATTCGATTTGGTGTACATCAAACAAAGGCCAAGGTCATAGGTCAAGGTAAAAGTTTGGGTATTGCATCGCTGGCCTCTCTACACACGCATTCTTGTTCCTCGTAGTGAAATGGATGGAAACTATAACTATTTAATCGTACTTCTTCATGTGAGGGTAATTTTCCTCTTATACTCTGGCTGCCAAGCAGACGAAATTTCCTCGAAGTGAAAATGTTGGGAAATATATCCATTAACCTCTTCCGCTGAATAAAGTGACCTGTTTTCCATGCTTCTGGCTACCGAGCGTACGATGTTTCCAAGCAGTGAAAATCTGTGAACGATACCCATTAACACGCTCTGTAAAGTACGGTTCTTTATCTTGCGTTCTGGCGACTGAACAAACGACAATTTCCTCAAAGTGGAAGAGGTAAGAATTAAAAATGTTTATCCCCTTTGCTGTTACTGACACATTTTGATTTTTTTTTTTTAAGCTAACTTCAAATAACAGAAATTCTAGCAGTCAAAAGGATTAATCATACTTCCATTGTCCCTGTAATTAACTGATTGTCCCTAAGCTGAACAAGATCGTCTGGCCTTAGTCTGAACAAAATACCAGTGTATTTATAAAAAGGGAACGCTGCAGTATTTTTTACCTTTTTCTAAGGAAAATTTGTCATAGCTCTAGGATGATCTATTGTAGGGAAGGTGTTAAAAAATTGTCCCTTAGTTTACTGTTTAGCACAAGGACGTTTTTAATATTTTTTCTTGTTGCTACCTGGTTATTATATTCAAATGAGAAGACTTCCCTGGTAGTGAATGATATTTAAAGCTATATAGTGGCACAGAGAGAGAGAGAGAGAGAGAGAGAGAGAGAGAGAGAGAGAGAGAGAGAGAGAAGGCTGGGTGGGTGTTTGGGTGGGTAGTGGGAAACTAGGTTTACAGGGACAGGGTCAGTGGGGTGAATGGTTCCATGGCAGGAATAGGTTTATGAAGAATATATCCCTGGGGAAATGGGGCCAAGGGGGAACACAGGTCCACTGGGTTGAATGGGATCCGGGAAGTCGCCCTTCACAGGAGGCTGGCCTCCTAGGGCCCTAGGCAGTGTCACAGGAAGATGGCCTCCTAGGGCCCCGGGCAATGTCGGTATGCACGATCATAGATTTTTACCCAGGCAATGCCTGGAGCCCTGCCATGCAAGCATTTATATACGTTTATTTGCTTACGTGTAAGCTGTTCAGTCACCCACCAGTTCATAATCATCCCCTTCATGCCGGTGGCGTATTATTTGTAGTTTATTCTTGTGTCTCTTGACAATTTCCTTCAGCTGAGGGAAGACATCTTTATTTGTTGTTGAGTAACACCAGTCTGCCTGGCCGGGCAGACCCATCAACCATAGGCAAGCAACTGCCCCCGCAGGGACATCCTCTACAGTCTACCGATGTTTCCTTGCCGCAGACAGCGTCTGGCAGCAGCGAGGAGCGGGAAAGAGTGTGGAAGTTTGGTTCCCAGATAGACGTCGCATTTGCGCCTCCTCATCCAGGTAACAGGGGCACCACAGCAGGCTCCACTTCACTTCATTTTCTAATTATAAGGTTACCATCCAGCGCCATAAATGGCTCCTTGGGTAACAAGAAACCATTAGGCTTGCCACTAAGTGCACAGCCACCTGAAGTGGAAAAAAAGTAACAAAAGTGACAAGAATGATGGGAAAAACAGGAAGAGAGGAGGACAGAGGGAAAAAGAGTGATAAAAGTGAGAGACGAAGTAAACGGCACTACATTCAATGCGTGGATTATGGTAGCAACCATTTACTACCAACACCGTGTAGTAAAAGGTCTAATCAAGGATATATATTTAACCCCTTCATTTCGAAATGTCTGTCCTAAGAGAATGAAATCGTCTGGAGATAGCATGAAAAGAGTATCACACTGAAGAGGTCATTACTTGCTTCACCACTAGTTTGGTAAACCACTTCAGGCTGGTGACGCATTAGTTAATTCTGGGCATCACCAGACGATTTTATTCAGCTTGGAAGAGAGTCACAGTGCTGGAAGGGTTAATAAAGGCTACATTCAAAATCATCAAATTCGACCAATTTCTCCTAAGGGGAACCAAATCGTAAGGTATAAACTAAAAACAGGACACAGGACATCTTTGACAGCCGCACCCACCCCAGCAGTATTCTTGGTGGAAAATAAAAATATTTATTGGTTTAGCAATTAAATGGCACCCTTGTGGCTCACGGGCCGTCCCAGTACTCTGTGTCGTATTTACGGCAGTTCCGGTACGAAACAGGTAAGCGGTCGACAGGTACTCCTGTAATGTGTATATGTGTGTGTTAATGTATGTACAGTAACTATGTATGTAATGTTTCGCCCTGTCCCTCTGTGTCATATTTACGGCTATTCCGGCACGATGCTGGTACGCGGTCGACTAATATTCTTGGACTGTGTATGTCTGTGTTTGGCTGCATACAGTATATATGTTTCCACCTACGGGCCCACGGGCATTCATGCTGTCATGCAGGCTCTTCAAGATGGTAAGAATTTTGTTTGTAACTCCAAATTTAGAAACAGCATTCCATAAAAGTTCTCTGTTGACAGTGTCAAATGCTTTTGCAAGACCGATGAATGCAATATATGTCACGGGTCTGTTCGTGGAACTTCTCTTGTATCTGTTGGGCAACAAAGATCATATCACAGGTACTTCGTTCCTTCCGAAATCCACATTGTGTTTCAGGAAGTGCTGACTCAGTCAAATGTTTGTCAGTCTGGACATTATCTTGGCTTGTACTTGCTAGCATTCACAAAGAGTGAGATACTTCTGCTGTTATCACAATCTGAGAGGTCCCCTTTCTTTTCGTAGACACCTAGACGGTTACACACACACACACACACACACACACACACACACACACACACACACACATATATATATATATATATATATATATATATATATATATGTGTGTGTGTGTGTGTGTGTGTGTGTGTGTGTGTGTGTGTGTGTGTGTGTGTGTGTGTGTGTGTGTGTGTGTGTGTGTGTGTGTGTGTGTGTGTATGTGTGTGTGTGTGTGTGCGAAACACATTATGAGGAAGGTTTTTAACGCTATACCGGAAATCGATTCGCGGTAGAGCGTCAAAAACTTCCACAAATGTACGCAAGTGTAATATGTGCTTCTCCAACATTCAGACTGACGCTTGTACTGCCTGGGATAGATTAAAATTGCTGTCTCTTGCCGAGTTACGTGGGACTGATAAAAAAAAAAAATGACTGAAATGTGTCCTCATTTGGGTTCAGGTTAGAAAGTATATATACATACACACACACACACACACACACACACACACACACACATAGAGAGAGAGAGAGAGAGAGAGAGAGAGAGAGAGAGAGAGAGAGAGAGAGAGAGAGAGACTCAAGATGATGAGGAAATTGATGTAGTATGGAGAGTTTCTGGAATCTGAGTGGCAGAGGAGAAGGAGGGGACGGGGAGGGAGAAAATAGGCAGCAGTAGTGGGAGGAAAGGTTGTATACAGAGAGAGAGAGAGAGAGAGAGAGAGAGAGAGAGAGAGAGAGGAATATACAACGATTTACAGATCACACAGCCCTTATCGTCCTTTCTAGGTGGTCCAGCCTTGAAAAATCACTCGAAGAATGACTTATTACGGAAGTTTAAGAGCAGGACAGGAAACCAGATGAACCTCCCCTCCTTGCCTCACCCTCCAACTATACAGGAAAATAGGAGGAAAGAACACAGGAGTGGAATGGTTTAAGGAAATTCTATAGAAAAATCAGAAATTAGTACCGAAACGAAGCTATTCAACCTCAGAGATAATACTAACAATACTAGTTTTGCACTTTACACTTCATCAATAAATTTATACAGGTTATATATATATATATATATATATATATATATATATCTATATATCTATATCTATATCTATCTATCTATCTATCTATCTATATATATATATATATGTATATATATATATATATATATATATATATATATATATATATATATATATATATATATATATATATATATATAGTGTACAATGATATGCAATATCAGTAATTTATCTGGCACATCTATAACCTTCCAATTTGCTACTGTACTCCACACCTAAGAGTAAATGCCCAAACTACTTACTTCCATAATGCTCAAGAACTTCAGTCAGAAAATAACAGTTTATAAGTGCCTTATGTATTTAGCCAATGAGACAGTTGGGTCTTCTGATACTGCCAGTTGAAGTTTGCAGTTGCATGAGGTTTGGATAATAATGCCGACAACTGTTTGTATAATTTGTTAGGATGATCTAGTTTGTAAGGATGGATACATATACCTGGTGCCGCGGTGGTTATACTGTATTATCCAACTTACCGATAGGCAATATCGTCATTATTTTGAGAAGGTTTATGGCGGACCTCTCTATCACATTTCTAGAGGCCTGTTCACGTCATTGCTGAAGGGATAATTTGTGCTAGCAAGATGAACTCTGTCATCTCAAAGTTTTAAGCTACTCCCACGCGTAGTACGAAAACAGGTAGGGCAGGGACAAGGACAAACAAACTGGAAATATCCGTGTCAAAAAAGTATAAGGATTTGTGAAATAATCAATTTTTCATCCAGCCCAGGCTTTGATTAAGAGACAAAGTGCAGTTCTTTATATGCCTCCATCATGTAATTTATTATGTAGGGAAGGTGATAATACAACTGTTCTGCTCTACACCATATCTAACCCTGATGTATTTATGCACTGGTGGAACACACAAACCAGCTATTATAACCGAGGTTTTGTTATGAGATGATGTCGCCTGTCTTTTAAGTGAAATTTCGGTTTATGAATCCTAAGACTTTATTAGCCTCTAACTGCTGATTTACACTGCTGGGAACATAATTCTGCGGTCATTAGTAACACTTACTCCAGTACCTTTAAAATTTATGAACCTCTCTACTTTGTGTTCTTTCAATTTGTATTTTTTGTTGTTCCAATGTCCGATTTGTAACACTTGATATCTGTCTAGGATAAACGATATTTACTTATCATTGTAGTTTAGAACTTGATCGATTTTAGTGTCAGCTGCACACTGTGTTATATAATATCAGGTCAGTATCAGTCAGTGTTATTTACGCCAGATGTGAAGAGAATAGGCCTTAGAACTGATCCCTGTGGTACTCTGCTGCGAATCTATGGGTCGTTTTGTACGTGGCTCTGGAGGTTTCGTTGTACCTATTCCTTAGTGATTTATTCTGCTCATCGCACCCCAGTATCCTCTCGTATGATACTGATAACACCATGTCAACATGAAAGCGACATAAAAAGCATATAGGAGAGTATCAAGAAGCAATATACAAAAAAAAAAAAAAAATCGCCAGAGAAGAAGTACCCCAAAGCCTCGTGTGTTACATAAAATACGGTCCTGTCTTATTACGTGGCCAGCTGTATTGCGGTACTCATTCAGGCTACACGAGAAGATGGTGTTTCGCTGAGAGAAATCTTAGAAGGCAGAGGATTTGAAAACTGTGTCGAGTCAAAGCTTGCCCTGATAGTGGCACATCTGGGACTCTGTGTACACTGCCACCAGACGATTTTGTTCGGTCGAGAAAAATCGTGGCAAGAAAAGAATTAATGGAGATTACTGATGCGTTGATTCCGTGTAGGGTAGTTTTAATATTAACTTCAAGTCTTAGCGTATCAGGTCTAACCATTTAAAGGGCTCGGAGGCAAGGCAGTATAAGGTACATAAACTGCCATGCACCTCCTGTCATGCACGTCCTCTCCTCAGTCCGTCTTAGGTAGTGGCCATTAACCCCTTGAATCCGGTGCCGCGTGCTGCTGGATTTCCTCCTACCTCCAGACGATTTTATTCAGATTAGGAAGGACCTCTCGTAGTGAAGGGGTGAACGAAGGCCGGATGCAAGCCTTCCTGTTTGAAGAGTGTCCCCTGAGCCGAATAACATCACATGGAGATGGAAAAATAAATGAAAAAAAAAAATAGAGAAAATAATAACAACTAAACTAAAAGGGTTACGCTAAATATAGTGCTAAATGAACAGCGGTGATAATGTTGTTTGTAATGATAGCCTGTGGGGGTTTACATACCGCCCTTGTTGCGCTTATGGGCCTGTGATTATCGCTTTATGAACGGTGTCCCTGAGTTTTTGTGAATATTGGATTGAGAGAGAGAGAGAGAGAGAGAGAGAGAGAGAGAGAGAGAGAGAGAGAGAGAGAGAGAGAGAGAGAGTGTGTATGAATGAGAGTAAGGATGGAATGAGAGGGAGGGAGGGAAAGAAGAAGAGAGAATGTAAAGTAAGGAGGAAGGGGGGGAGGGGGGGTAGTAGGAGGGAGGTTATATGAGTGAGAGAGGGGTAGAGACCAGAGAAAGGAGGAGGAGAGGGAGGGAGTGGGGAGGTGTGAGGAGAGTGAATGGAAGTGAGGGGGGGAAGCGACGTGAGAAGGGAGGGAGGGGACGAGGGGGAGAGGGAGGGAGGGAGGGAGGGAAGGGGAGAGGGATGGAGAGGGAGAGGAAGGGAAAGTTGCATGAATGAGTGGGGAGGACAAGGAATGGAGAACTTGAGTGGTATTGAGAGAGAGAGAGAGAGAGAGAGAGAGAGAGAGAGAGAGAGAGAGAGAGAGAGAGAGAGAGAGAGAGAGAGAGAGAGAGAGAGAGAGAGAGAGAGAGAGAGAGAGAGAGAGATCTGTGCGGATGTTTTAAGAAGCGGGAGCAAACGGCACTCCGTCTGTCTCTCACTAACGATTTTCGGACAAAGGTGATTCACTCCCGTAGACTTTAGCTGAGCCACACCACACCACACCACCCTCTCATATTACACCACACAGAAATAGCCTCCCACACCATACACTACCACACCACACACACACCACACCAAGCCACACCATACCATACCACACTCCACACCGCACCACACACCACCACACCACATCACCTTCTCATATTACATCACACAAAAACAGCCTCCCACACCACACATCACCACACCACCCTCTTCTATTACACCACACAAAAACCCTCTCACACCACATACCACCACATACCACCACACCATCCTTTCATGTTACACCACACAATAACAGCCTCCAGCACCACACACCACCACACCATACCACACACACACATACACACACACACCTCCACACCATACCACACACCACAACACTACATCACACTACACCATACCACATCACAAAACAATACACACATACTACATCACACTATACACCACCACACCACACCACACCACACCACACCACACCACACCAAGGGTATTAACCGAAGAGTCCTGAAGCTCCCGCATCTAGAAGGCTTCTTTTGTAATTGTTCATCTGCCTCTGTCACTGTCTGTCTGTCTGTCTCTTCACACAGTTCTTTCTATTTATCCCTACTTTCTCCTCTATCCCCTCCCTCTCCACTCACACCTTTCTCTCCTCCCTCCCGGGCCTCTCCCTTTTCCTACCCCTTCCTCCTCCTTCTCTTACCCCTTCTTCTTCCCTTAATTCCACTTCTTTCCTCCCCCTCTTCTTCTTCCTCCTCCTCCTCCTCTTCTTCCACCCTATCCCTCTCCCCCCACCCCCTTCTCCCCCCATTCACAACCAAGACTCCAAAATCATGAATGAACCTCCCCGACACCCTCCCCCCCTCCCCCTCCCAGCCCCGCCCCGCCCCGCCCCGCCACCCCGCCCTCCTATTGGTCGGGAGGCCTGTGACGTCACCAGGGGGAGGAGCACAATACAATATATCGGTAGTGAGGGACTGGGGGAGGGAGGGGAGGGGGAGATGGCAGGGAGGAAGGGAGATAGTGAGGGAGTAAGGAAATGAGCGAGGGAGGAAGGGAGTAAAGAAGAAGAGGGAGGGAGAGAAAGGGGAAAAGGAAGAGAATGAAGGGAAGGAACCACGGGAGATAAGGGAGTGATAAGAAGGGTGGGAAAGAGAAAAGAAGGGAGGAAGGGAGTGAGGAGTGAGAAACAGAAAACGAAGGGAGGGAAAAGGGGAGAGAGAGGAGTGTGGTAAGGGTGAAGGACAGAGAGAAAAGGAGAGAAGAAGGGCGAAAGGAAGAAAGAGAGGGAGGGGGAGAGAGAGGGGGAGAAAGAAGGAAGAGAAGATGAACAGGGATAGGAAAGAGTATGGAGAAGTGATGGAGGAAAAAGGGGGGAAGAGAAGAAAAATGGAAGGGAGGAGAGGAAACGAGGAAGTGAGGGGGGAGAAGAAGGGGAAAAGGTGAGGGGAAGGAAAAAGAGAGGGGAGGGAGAGGAGAGAGAGAGGGGGGGAGGAGGGAGAGAAAGTGAGGGACGGGGAGAGACAGGTGTAATTAAAGGGAAATGGAGTTGATTAGAGTGAGAGGTAAATAAGAAACTGATAAGAAATTAGGGAAAGGTGAAGGTGAAATATATGCGGTGATGGGGAAGGGCGAGAGAAGTGTTAAGAGAGGCGAAGAGAGGAGGGGAAAAAAGCGTGGGGAGAGAGAGAGAGAGAGAGAGAGAGAGAGAGAGAGAGAGAGAGAGAGAGAGAGAGAGAGAGAGAAACGATGGAAGAAAATAAAGGAGGATGGAGACAGAATGCGAGAGAAAAAAGGGGAGGCGTAATGGAAGGAGTTAAGGAAAACGAAAGGAGGAAATAGGGCGAGAGACAATTCCTTTATTTCTCAGATAAATAATTCGTGTGGCGGCAGCACGAGTACAATTCTGAAACGTCACCGCGTACTGAATGAAGCCTGATTTCATCCCTGACACTCCAAGAAGTCACCCTTAACATCAGCACAACTGTTTGGAGGCACACAGAATAAACTGAAAAGGACATGATCGTACTGATGAGGTTACGTGCCAGTGTGAGAAGAGGAAAGGGAGGGAGGGATGACTCAGTGAGGGAGGAGAGAGTGAGAGTGACGAGGGCGTGGGAGGGGAGACAAATGTATGGATGTGTGGACGGTGAAAAAAGGAATGAGTGTGACAGCAAGCAACTGATGTGAGGAACCAGGAGGGTGTAAAAGTGAAAGAGGACAGGAACGGCACATGCACACACTCACAGAGGAAATGTAACTAAGGAGTGACGAAATGTTAAATATCATACATTGATTTATATAATAAATAAATACAGTATATATATATATATATATATATATATATATATATATATATATATATATATATATATATATATATATATATATATATATATATATATATGAGAGAGAGAGAGAGAGAGAGAGAGAGAGGTTCAGTGGTTTAGTGTTTAGCATACAGTACTCTTCTGTCAATGAGTGTGTCCCAAATCAAAGCTTTCAATTCCAGCCATCGTGTATGATTACAAACAGGGTTTGTAATACTGCTTTCACTTTCTTGCATATGTTCGAATCTTGTCGGTTCTACCGATGACCTATGCAGACTCTGACATACAAACACAGCCATTACAACACTTCCATATTCACATCGTTTATCTTATTGGCACTCCTTTCCCATTTGAATTTCGCCAGCATAGGGAGGAGTTACAGTAGATTCTGCCAATTGCTCTTTGTGGAGAAGGTCTGTATATAGGCCAATCCCGTATTACTCATTTTGAGATATAAGGGCCCAAGGCTAGGCTCCTGTGACTGTACTTCCAGAATAGAATGACCAGTTGACTCTCTCTTGCATCATTTGATGGAAAATCTCTAGCCACCTCTTAGGTTCGAACAGGGACGTTCCAACCACTAGACCACAAGGCGTCTTAGTAAATGAGCGTGGAACGAGGAAGGAATGAGGGGAACAGGAAGTGATGGGGGGGGGGAAGAATGTGAAAAAGGTGCCTGGAAGTGGAAGACAGACGCCAGGTATGATGAAACTTCCGCCCTACTCACTTCCAGAGAGTGTCGTGACTCTAAGTGGGTAAGTACAAGGCAGGGCATATATATCAAGTGGAGCCTTTTAACAGGGAACACACATGATTCTCCTGTGGGTTATGGGAGGTGAAGGGGCCTTGATAAATCCCTAATATTTCCCAGAGAACACACTAAACAAAAGGCAGGAGCAGTAATCAACAAATGCGTGCGATATGGGGATGTATTATTTTTGTCTGCTTTATGGGAGGTCATGGCGACTTGAGGACGAGAAATGTTTATCTGTCTCAGAGAATTTTGTTAACAGATTACATATGAGAGAGTAAGAGAAAGTGAATCACTGGTACTTTACAAGGTGAGGTATGGTTTATATTTGCCTGGCACGTGTGTTATTATAGTAACTCATATAACACGCTAACAGCACCGGAAACTGCAGCTCATTACTTGTTTTATAGGTCAACCACGTGCTTCACAGAGGAAATAGGTACCGGTGTGTGTGTGTGTGTGTGTGTGTGTGTGTGTGTGTGTGTGTGTGTGTGTGTGTGTGTGTGTGTGTGTGTGTGTGTGTGTGTGTGTGTGTGTGTGTGTGTGTGTGTGTGTGTGTGTGTGTGTGTGTGTGTGTGTGTGTGTGTGTTTAATGCTAAGAATACAATATCTAGGTCAGGTAAGAGAAAGATGCGTTAAAAACAACTATATCCAAAAGGAACAACATACATATTATCTTACTAGATACTCGACCTTAACAACAGTCATTAACCCATTAGTGGCCAGAGTTCCTGTGAGAGGGATTTGGCTGGACGGGTACTAAGCGTACCGCCCTCCGCCTATCGGCTCATAGTCGCGAAGCTCATAGGTCCCTACCCCGGGGTTCCCTTCTTTATTAAATTTTGAAATTGCCCAGTTTTGTCCATTATATTGGACGCTGGGCACCAATGGGTTAACAATTAACACTCTCAGGGTCCTCTGATTCACCCTCAGCTGAATAAAACTGCCTGGCATTACCTGGAATAAAGTAGGCTATTAGAGCTGTCTCGACCATGAAAGCAATAGCGGCGCCAGTAATAACACTCACGTTCCTACGGTTCATTCTTAGGTATATCAAATTATCTGGAGATAGGCTGAAACAACACGACCTCTCCCGACCATGGCAGGGTTTCAGCATAAACAACATTGATGCTTACACACACACACACACACACACACACACACACACACACACACACACACACACACACACACACAACTCTGGCGGCTCGGCTGATAGAGGACTCGACTACATGTGACCCGAGTTGAAGCCCTGCTCAGGCCAGGCTGCTTGCGTCACGCGTGGTTAAGGTGAACTCTTACGTGTCAGGTGCATCTCAAGGTGCGCTGTGGTGGAAGACCTGCAAAGGTTCGAAACTTAGCGGGGAAACGATTAGGATGTCTGTCTCCTTGTGCCTACGCCTAACTCCAGCTTCGGTGAGGCTTGGGAGGGTACCGGCGCTACTCAGGAGCAGCCAGGGCCAGACCGACCCCCTTAGACCAGGATATTGGATTAGGGACCTGCGTATTTTCAGCCACTGGCTGCGATGCATAAATAAATCGAAAATTATTATTATTAGTATTACACACACACACACACACACACACACACACACACACACACACACACACACACACACACACACTAACTGAGGAGTGGAAAATAAATCAGGTCACAGGAAGCCACGTCACTGATCCAAAGCCCAAGGAGGTCTGCGCGGTGGCCAGGAGCAGAAAAGACAAATGAATGATCTCTTCCTGGAGGTACACTTTGATTTGTTTAGCAAGAAGGACAAGAGGCGTAGCAACAGTATGTACTTTTCTTTCCTTGTCCATCTTGCGTAAACATGTAAACGTGTTTTTCGATTAAGTGACCTGCCTCGCACCAAAAAAAAAAATCACCAAAAAAGGAGGGGAGGATGGGGGGATTAACAAGGCAATAAGTGGGGTGGGCTGGAAAATTGGTGGTCGGTGGGGTTGAGACAAAATTATACACTGAGGATGAGCGGTCTGAGTGCGGTGACAGATTATATGAAAACATCGTACAATAACGAAAATACCGAAAAGGGCAGTGATTTGAGGGTGCTGAGCATATGAATGGATGAGACAGGATGGAAACATTGGTGGGCGGAAAGACTGCGGCAGGGAGGCATACCCTGTGGATATGGGTGTTTTAAGATTAATGGTTTTAGTGCAGTACAGGAATCAAAGTGCCAGGAGTAAATAAACTGGTGTATGAAAAAAAAAAAAAAAATGGTGGAATGAGTTGGAATTGTGGTGGGAATGAGGAGGAGGCATGAGAGCACACCCTGTGAAAATGAGTGTTGTTAGGTTAATGGTCTGAGCGCAATGAGTGTTTATTTCAAAGTGTTCACCAATAATAACAGTGGGACAAACTCGAGAGACTCACCTTAACTTTGTGTCTCGTGGCGCAAACAGGACATGAATCTGATCGTAAAACTGTTTGTGAATCAACGTCCTGGCTATTACGGTCAGGCTCTGAGACTTACCTAGTTCCAGAAAAAAAAAAAAAAAAAACATAGATACAACAGTGATGGAGTCCCTCCTGTTGTCCTCAAGAACTGTGCTTCTGTGCTTACACCCTGCCTAGGTAAACTCTTTCGCCTTTGTCTAACAACTAGTACCCCTCCTTCTTGCTGGAAGTTTGCTTCTCATTCAGCCAGGCCCAAAGAAGGGTGACCATTCCCAACCCTCTAACTATCGTTCAACTGCTTTAACATCATGTCTCAAAAGTTTTTGAGTCAATTCTAAACAGAAAAATTTTAAAGCATCTTTCCTGTCACAACCTTCTTTCTCATCGTCATTATGGGTTCCGCCAGGGACGCTCTACTGGCGATCTTCTCACCTACCTTTCAGACTCCTGGTCATCCTCCTTTCGGGACTTTGGCGAAAGCTTTGCCATTGCACTTGACATTTCAAAGGCTTTCAATCGTGTCTGGCATAAATCTTTAATTTCCAAACTGCCCTCTTACGGTTTCTATCCTTCTATCTGTGCCTTCATCTACAGCTTCCTTTCTGGTCGTCCTATAGCCCCTGTTGTAGACGGCCATCGTTCTACTAGATATATCAACAGTGGTGTTCCTCAGGGCTCTGTCCTATCACCAACTCTCTTCCTTTTATTTATCAATGGCCTTCTAAGCTGCACATCTAACCCTATCCACTCTTACGCTGATGACTCCACCCTTCACCTTTCCATTAGGTTCCCGCAACGTCCATCTCAGCAGTTACTTCAACAAACAAGGGATGAGGCTATGGCACACCTAATGTCTGACTTGGCTCGTATCTCTGACTGGGGTAAAATAATCTGGTTGTTTTTAATGCATCAAAGACTCAGTTCTTACATCTATCAACCCGACAAAATCTGCCACAGGAGTACCCACTTATGTTTAATAATAGTCAGCTTAATCCTGCATCATCCTTGAACTTGCTTGGGGTTTCATTCACTGGGGACTTATCTTGGAAAGATCATGTTACATCTCTTGTAAAATCTGCTTCCAAAAGATTAGGTGTGCTAAGCCGACTCCGTTCTTTCTTTACCCCTGCACAATTGGTGACTCTATACACGGGTTTTATCCGCCCCTGTGTAACGTAAAATTCTCATGTGTGGGGAGGCTCCCCTCATACAGCTCTTCTCAATAGGGTGGAGTCAAAGGCTTTTCGTCTCATCAACTCTCCTCCTCTTACTAGCTCCCTTTAACCTCTGTCTCTTCGCCGCACTGTTGCATCTTTATCTCTTTTCTATCGCTACTTCAATGGTCACTGCTCCTCAGAACTGTCTGCTTGCATTCCTCCACCTCAACGACGGGCGCGTAGCACCCGTCTGGTAGCAAACTCTCATCCCTTTTCTGTCCAGCTCTCTAATGCAAGAGTTAACCGTTACTCCCAGTCCTTCATTTATGCAACAGGTCAACTCTGGAACTGTCTCCCTTTGTCTGTATTTCCTGCTACTTATGATCTCCAGGCCTTCAAGCGCAGTGTGTCCAGGCACCTCGAAAAGATCGGATCTTGAATTTGGCTCTCTCTTGTATTTTGTTTTTCTCTTGGAAGGAACAGTAATTGCGGGCTCGTGGCCTTTGGTTCTTTCTTCCTAGCAAAAAAAAAAAAAAAAAGCTTGTTTGTGAATCCGCGTCCAAGCCCACATCACACCTGCTGCCCCCAAGGTTGTGAAATGACATTAAGATGAGGGATGGCGGTGTTGTTGTCAGTCGTTGCGTAGCTCTGAGTATGGTGGGTGGGTGATTAATTGACCAGTTCCCGTGGAACAACCCAACAATGATTGCTTTCTCTAAGTGTCTTGATTTTGCTCTTTTTTTTTCTATAAATGTTGCCCTACACCTGACACACGTAAAAAAAAAAAAAAAAAAAAAAAAAAAAGAGTACAACCCATGAGCATAATTATATGTAACGTATGTCCATAAATTTCAAAAAAAATATTTCTCAGAGCTCTTAAGTTTTAATCACATTTTCTGGGACACTTGTAAGTAGCTATTTCTATTCTGTGTAAGAGCTGGTAAAGTATTTTGTATTTCTTAAAATAACAGTGAATAGGAAAGCATTGTTGAGGACTAGTTTGTTCAAACGAGAGAGATCCAGGAGATGCGGTAGCTTGGTAGTACCGTTCTTATCCCATGACGTGTGGGCCAGAGTCTAGGGTTCAAGCCCTCGCCCTGGTGGTCATTTAAAGTGAGTGCCTGTAATGTGCGCCGTTATATATGTAGGTATATACTCGAAACTTGTCCAAATACCGATGACATACAGATTCTGACGCACACAAATGTACACAGCGCAACACTTTCACTTTCACATGCTTCACTTCCTATAAACTCGTCTATCCCATTCGTACTTCACTAGCGTGGGGAAGGATTAATTCTGGCTATCACTCTTCCTCCGAGAAGGTCCGGCCGTGCAATGGAGCTAATAACGATTAATACAGACACGGTTGCAGTTACAAACGGACAGGGGTGGCGCCAGGATTTTATGGGAATGGACGAATAATGATTTTCCATATTCTTGATATACAAGTGCTTGTATAGTATTATTATAGTACACGGATTTATTTGAAAAAAATCTGGTGTTGAATAGTAAAGGACGCAACTCATCGAAATATTATCAATCCCTGAATGAATAACCAAATATATAAATAAACGATTACCTTCCACTCCATTCAGCTTCGTCTGTTAGGTGGGAGAGGGAGGGGACCTGAGCCACTCGAGTCCCCTCCCACCTTCTCCGTTACGCCCCTGCAGTCAGATATCCTAGAAGGGGAAGGATTAAACACTATTCCGCCGCCACAGACATATTAGGCCATTTTATTAGGACGATTTTGTTCAGCGAAGGGAAATTCTAGCAGTGAAAGGATTAAGGTTTCTAGGCTCCCTGTCCGTGTAAAAATAGGCCAAGTATATCACAGAGACTTACGGGGAGGTCACTCACTAAATTATGTTTGCACCTCACTCAGGGGAACGAGGAAAATTTCATGTGCTGCCTTATCAAAATTTCCTGTTTCATCCAGTGAGCTACTAGGAAGCGATATGTCAGTGTTGTCATTGGTGGAGAGGGGTGAGGGTGTGCTGAGAGGGGGGGTAAGGGTGAGGGAGGGAGTGAGAAGGGGAGTAAGATGTGGCGGAGAGAGGAAGAAGAGAAGTGAAGGATGGGGGAGGGATGGGGAAGAGAAATGATGGGTGACGGAAGGAGGGAAGGGGGAGGTAAGTGAGGGATGAGGATGAGGGAGAGAGGTGGAAAGGAAGTGGGGGGCGAGGGAGGGAAGGAGAAGGGAAGTAAGGGGTTAGGAAGGGAGGGAGGAAGGGAAGGATGAGGGAGGGAGAGAGAGAGGGGAAGTGAGGGATGAGGGAGGTGGGGAGAGAGGAACAAGGGAAGCGAGGAGAGAGGGAGAAGAGAAATGAGGGATGAGTTGGGGAAGCAGGGGGGGAAGAAGGACGAAAGGAAGTGAGGTGTGAAAGAGGGCGGGAGAAGGGAAGTTAAGGAAAAGGAATGCAGGGAGAAGGGAAGTGAAGGATGAGGAAAGGAGGGAGAAGGGAAGTGAAGGATGATGATGGAAGGGAGAAGGGAAGTGAAAGGATAAGGAAGAGAGGGAGAAAGGATGTGAAGGATGAGGAAGGGAGGGAGAAGGGAAGTGAAGGATGAGGAAGGGAAGGAGAATGGGAGTGAAGGATGAAGAAGGGAGGGAGAAGGGAAGTGAAGGATGAGGAAGGGAGGGAGAAGGGAAGTGAAGGATGAGGAAGGGAGGGAGAAAAGTGAAGGATGAGGAAGGGAGGGAAAAGGGAAGTGAAGGATGAGGAAGGGAGGGAGAGGAGGAGTGAAGGATGAGGAAGGGAGGGAGAGGAGGCGTGAAGGATGAGGAAGGGAGGGAGAAAAGTGAAGGATGAGGAAGGGAGGGAAAAGGGAAGTGAAGGATGAGGAAGGGAGGGAGAGGAGGAGTGAAGGATGAGGAAGGGAGGGAGTACAAACGGAGTACAAAGGAAGGCAAACAACAACAGACCTAATGGTCCTTTCGAGGCTGCTTGTTAATGAGAAGACTATTACTATATCTAATTCAACACGTTGAAGGTAAGGACAGTAAGGCAAGAAGGCTCTCCCCCACCCACCAAACCCTCCAGTAGAAGCTGGCAGGAAAAAAGTAACAAGGACCACCATGCAGCACGGAAAAGCTGACATGTAATATTCATAGGAAAGACTGAAAAGTGGTAAACTATATTCTGTCCTACTATATCTATACACTACAAGAGTCAATAAGCTACGGTTATCATTAATTACATAGTATTTCCCTGCTATAGTTTCATGACGATCTGAAATAGAGATAGACAGCTTACATTATTATTAAGTCATGAAGGTGTTTAGCTGGGGATTTGAAGCGAGATACTTATCCAGCGATTTATAAATGTCACCACTGTACTGCAGTCAACGACATCCCTGGCCAGTTTATTCCAAATGTAAACACTCTGTTAAAGAAAAAATGCTTGGCTCCATTAGACTGGATATGCTTTCCAATAATCTTATACCGTACTCAGGAGGGGCGTGAGGACCAGGACGGGAGGGGGAAGGGAAGTGAAGGATGAGGAAGGGAGGGAGAAGGGAACTGAGGGATAAGGATAGGCAGGAGGAGGAGGGAGAATGAAACAAACGGTAAAGAGGGAAAAGATAAGGTGGGAGGTAAGATGAAAAAGGCAGGTGTATGGAATGACGATGGAAAAGATGATTTGAAGGACTGGAAGGAGATCAGAAAGAAAGAGTGCTGCCTAACAGTGTATTAGAGTGTGACACGACGATATAAGAACAGAAGAGGAAGAAAGTAATGTAAGGTGTGCTAGAGGTGAGAGAAGAGGAGACAAAGAAAGAAAAGAGGGGAAATAGGAAGACGACCGATGAGTGAGACGTACAGGAGAAGACAGAAGAGACAGGGTGACAGGAGAGAATAGAAGAGATGAATAAAAACAAAGGAATGAAGCAGAAGAAAAGAAGCAAAGGAAGGAATAAGTGGAGAGCTGTGAGAGAAGAGTAGGGTAGGAGAAGAGGAAGACTCCCACAGAGTTGATACAGAACACAAGGTATGGTACGTCAAAACTGAAAGACGAAGACGAGAAAAAAAATAAATAAATAAAAAACACGCCCAGAGGAAGTGAGCTATAAACCAGCAGAAGCACTGCGGGACTGCAACACCCATGACACACAGATGGCATATGGGTAAACTTTGGCCTTGCTCTGTGACCTTGGTCTTTGCCTGACTGCTCTCGATACCTACTCGCTTCCAGCCTGACTACTATTAAACATTTCCATCACGTTTGTTCCAAATCGTATTAAAAGTGCTTGAGCTGAATTTGCCCTTTGACCCTGATATTTAACCAACTGTTGTCAAACAGTTAACTGGACAACACGCCTATCGTTCCACCAAATATAATAGAAATCAGATCAAAACTGTTTTGGGAAAATACTACTAACACAAACACACACGAACGCGCAAGCGCCTTGGTACTTCAAGAATGTTGGTAGACACTCTGTGTAAAGATGGCTTCGACGCACCCATGACTCTTAACAAACATAATCCCTCATAATTCCCACACACAAGGGTATAACCTTTTTAAGCATCCACCATTACTCCTCTTGCTTTTCCATACCCAAAACATGTAATAAAGTAACTAAAAGACAACACTAACACGTTGAAACACAATGGGAAAAATCCTGATTGCTCCAGATTCTTCCTTTTTCTTCTTCACTCTTACACCCTCTAGCTCTAAAATGGCAGAGCTGATCACCGTGGTTTTATCACAGAGGGGCTGAATTTTCCGCTGGGTCCGTGGCACGTAGATATTGCCCTCCAAAGGTCAAACGGTAACAGATCGGGATTAGGTCACTTTTTACACAGGTGATGCGATTAGAGAGCAATATTCGTAGAAGGGCAGAGGGTGAGCAAAGGGTGAAGTGGTTCAGTTTTGAGAACACTCGGTCAAAATTCAAGGCTACAGGACTGTCAAACTTTCAGCCTTGTGTCTCATAAAGTTATTTTTCGGTTCGGATCGAACTCTGTGAAACGATTTAGGGTCAGCCAAAGATTCAGTTCATTAATATTGAGAACATTAAGTCAAACGTCATGGTCACACGGCGAGATCAACTTGAACACTTTTTCATCCAATCTCCACCCAACTTAGTGGAGGGGTTAAAGGTTACACAAGAATGAAGTATTGCAAGTTTGAGAACAATCAGTCGAAAGTCAAGGTCATAGAGCTAGGTCAACAGTTAGGTCATACCGACCGCAAGACGCGCTCTCTCAATGTTCCTTCTTGCTATTATCCCCAGATTTTATTTACCTCAACAGATACTTTAAAACTGGAGCGGGTTACTCAGACACTTCATTAGTCCCTTCACTACTACGACGCTCTTAAGTCGAAAAATTTACAAAAACCTTCGGAGCTTCCTAACACAGAGGCTTTTAAAAACAAGTAAAATAACCATAAAACACATATAATAAAATGCACGAAGATGCAGGGATGGCGATGCACCAAAAAGCGTCAAAACAAGTTCCAAACAGGAAAATGACACATAATCCTATCCGTACACTTTCTGAAGCACTAGCACGTGTTATTATGGTGTAGCGACAATGCACCCGGAAAGTTCCATGGCAATGGTATGACTATTAACCAACCAACCAAGCAGTGCACAAATGCATGGAAAAAATGCAGGGATGGATTCAAATATCGTTTTACTTCTTCAAGCTATCCGTACACCTTTACACATTTTATAAAATATTTTTATACTTTTATACTGATGCAGTTCGCGTGCTGGCATAGAGTAAGAGAGACTACACTGACAAGAGACAACGTGATGAAATGGAAGGAAAAAGAGGGAAAGAGAAAATCAAACAAGGATTACAGGAAAATGAGGGATGTTAGAGAAGTGGATAAAACAGACTATCTTCATATCCCGTCAGTAACTCAGGGCGGGTCATTCTTAACACAACAGAGTTCATTTGTGTGTTGAAAAGAGGGGGTTCTGAGGAGCTTAAGCATGAGAGAGAGAGAGAGAGAGAGAGAGAGAGAGAGAGAGAGAGAGAGAGAGGGGGAGGGGAAAGAAAGAAAAAAGGAGGAAGATAAGAATAGAGAGGAAGCAGGAATTGGAGAGAAGAGAATATGGAAATTAAAGAAAAAAAGAGACAAAAAAGTGGAAGAATGTTAAAAAAGGAGGGGGTTGTGAAAGGGGAGGGAGGGGCAGAGGAAAAAAGGTAGGTATGTGAAAAAGATGGGAGGAAAAAACAGGAAAAAAGAGAAAAGAAAAAAAGAGAGGAGAGAAAGAGGAGCGAGGGAGTGACACAAAGAAGGGAGGAATGGATGGGAGAGAAGAAGGGACAGAAGGGAGAAAGAAAGAAGAGAGAAAAGGAACACACACACACACACACACACACACACACACACACACACACACACACACACACACACACACAGATAACTAGGGAGGGGGGGGGCAGGGTGAGAGACAGAAGTGAGAGGAGGGACGGGAGGCAGATAAAGAAATGGAAGGTTAAAAGAAAAGGCGAACAGAAAGGTGAAGTAGAAAGTTAGAGAGACAGAGACGGAGGATGGGGGCTGGGTGAGATAAGGTGAGGGGGGGAAGGAGAGGGAGAGAGGGAGGTAAAGAAAGAGCAAGGGGGGAGGGGGAAAATGAGAGGGACAGACGAGAGGGGAGGGGGACACAAGGAGAAAGACAGACGATGAGGGGGAGGCAAAAGAGGGAGGGGGGGGGTTAGTGGAGAGAGGATAGTAAGAGGGTGAGGTAGTGGGGGTGTATATGAAGGAGAAAAGGGAGGGGAGGGGAGAAAGGGACAGAAAAAAAAAAAAGGATGAAACGAAAGGAAGGGTGAAAGGGAAAGAGAGAGAGAGAGAGAGAGAGAGAGAGAGAGAGAGAGAGAGAGAGAGAGGTTGAGGGTGGGTGGGGGAGAGATAAGGTGAGGGGGGGGGGAGGCCAGCTAGGTGTGAGGCAGGGCGGGGGTATATAAGAGCGACGAGGCGGCTTCACCAGTCCATATCAACCGCACCACTGACTTGGGTGAGACGTGACCGCTACCACCACCACCACCACTACCACAACTACCACCACAACTACCAGTCCTTCTACCACACCTAACACCACTAACAACACAGCTACCGTAACTATCACAACTGCCACCACAAGTACCGTATCTCCAAAACTTGTTACTACCACATCTACCACTACCACAACTACACCCACCACCACAACTACCACCACGTGCACTCCTCCCCACGTAGCGTCTGGTCCCTCTTGAACTACTCGCCAGTTCAACTTCCTTTTGGTTTTAATGATATGCAGGGAACGGAAAGTGGTTAGAGAGAGAAGTTCGGTGCACGAGGTCTGTCAACAAACACTCTCTCTCTCTCTCCCCGGTTCTTTCCTCCCCGGTACACCAGTCTCCCCAGTTTGTGATACCCGGTTCAAGTTCCCCTCAGTTCTCAGTTTCATCTCAGTCTCTCCGGTTCAGGATCATCCCAGACTCACTTCACCCCAGTTTTGTAATACCGAGTTGGTGAGGCCAAATCTCTAAAGTATTTTTGGTGGAAATTGCCCAGTTCCAGTACTTCCCTTCTGGTGGAAAATTATTATTCCCCGGTTCAACTAAAACCCTCCCAGTTCACACCCAGTACACATCCCGGTTCGGCGAGGTTGTTGAGCGACTGGCTTACGATTTGCAGGTGGACCAAAGCACTGCCCGGACCACAGACAGACAGCACCGCCAAAACATCGTCAGCAAACACCCACTGTGAACGATAACTAACTTCCAACGAGAAAAAAAAACAACTGGAAGAGATAAGGGAAAGTGACGTGACAAGGAAAGTGAGAGCGTTGCGATAGAAGAAAACAAGAGGAACAAGAAGGAGAGAAAGAGGAAGAAGCATACGAACGAAAGAAGAGAAAGAAGAGGTAAACAAACAACTGTGAGCTTGGGAAGGCTAACAAACTTTTACCTCATCACGTCTCTACTTCCTCCCTACCCCTCCTTAATCTCCCCCTCCCTTCCCCTAAAAGGATGGCCTAACCTCCTCCCCCTCCCCTTCTCCTCCATCCCACTCGCTCTATAAGTTTTCTCCCTCCTTCCTTGCCTTTTTTCCCCCCTCCCCGTTTCCTCCCAGCTGAAAAATCAAAACCCAGAGTTTAACTGAGGGCGAGTGCAAGCGTGAGGCGAGACAGCTGAAACTCACTGCTGAAACCATCCCTCACGCAAGTTTCACGCAGGATATATACATAAAAAAAAAAACTATTATACACGTTTCACCAGGCCATTCAAAAAAGCTTCAGTTAGATACGTTTCACCGACTATCTGAAAGTCATATACTGTACATAGATAAGGAGGAAAGTTTTACCGTAATTACCCTTTCCAAGAATTTATCTTAACGAAAGCTCAGAAATCTTGCATCACTCAATCTCCATAGCTTCACGTACTGCTGCTAACATCCATAATTAGCATTTAGAGAATTTACCCCAGTATATCACAGACTCACAGTGCCGTATCCCTGGAAAGTCTACTATAGCTTCTCCCTACCTCAAGTTTACTCGATTCTGGCCAACACTTGCCCGCTCTACCTGTGGCCACCACCTGTTCCCCGCTCTAGCTGTGCGCTCGGTGTCCCCAGGGTGCGAGTGAGTGGGTGAGTGAGTGGGGAGGCAGGGCAGAGCAGCGAGTGGTGTGAGGAGGATGGGGGGTCTCACTCCGTCCCAGTGTTTGCTCCTCGTTCTCACCCTCCTTGTCTCCGCCACGCATGGTAAGTACACTATATCTCATTTAATTTTATAACCTAAGATTATTCACCCCATTAAGCTATGTACACTCACCCAATTAAGCTACGTACACTCTACCTCGCCTACTTTTCAAACCTGACGAAGATCTCTAAACACAGTAAGCTCAGATGACGGTGAAGTGTGGTTAGACTGGACAGCAAATTTGACTGTAATGCGTTTTTTCTAACCTCACGGAGATCCCTGACCCCAATAAGCTAAGTACAAAATAGCTCGTTTTTTTTTTTTTTATCTAACCTAACGATGATCACCAACCCCATAATGCTCAGCTGATGGCAAAGTGGAGCAAGACTGGATCGTTGGTCTCACTACAGGATTTTTTTTTTTTCGCCTGACAAAGATCCCTAACCTCATTAAGTTAGGTAAACTGTACTTTTTTTAAATTAATATATCTTGACGAATCCCTTAACCCCAGTAAACTCAGACGACGGCCAGGTGTAGTTATACCGCGGAGTGGATTTGACCATAATTTGACTATAATTTTCTAACATAAATGATGAAAATCCTAATCTTCATTTGGATCAGCTGATGAAAAAATTGTAGCCAGGCTGGGGGCAGATCTGGCTGTCGTGCATTGTTCCTAACGTGACAAGATCCTCCTGTTCAGCTGATGATGACCAAATGTTAAGAGATCATCTGATTGTTCTTCTTCTCTTCTTCTCAACCAGGCGAGGATCCCTAACCTGTTTCAGTTTAGTTGATGTCCAGGTGTAGCCTTACTAGTGGGCTGACTGGGCTCTAGAACTTTTTTTTTTTTTTTTCCAACATGAAGATCCCTAACCCTATCAAGTACAGTTGATCGCCACGTGTAGTCAGACTGGACGGTTCATTGATTATACATATTTCTTCATCCTTTTGGTATACGATGAAGTTAACTCCATTTCCCTTAGCTGATGGCCAAGTATAGTCAGGCTGGGGGTTGATCTGACTAGTAACCAAGGAGATTCATTCCTACCTCGTAACTAAACTCACGAATTTCACGCCACAGATTTATTATTCAAGTTTTCGGCGTTTCCCATTTCTTTAAGGTGAGGGCAAAGCAGGTGGGGTAACTGAGGAAATATATTCGTACCTACTAAGTAACGATCATCGAATTATAGGCAGCCAAGACAAGGTTCATGTTGTGATTGACCCAGTTCCGTCAGATATAAACAAACCAGCTACAATGTCCTACACCACCACCTCTATTATGCAGTGTTAGTATACGGTGTTCACTTATAGGATAGAATACGGTGTTCACTTACAGGATGGTATACGGTGTTCACTTATAGGATGGTATACGGTGTTCACTTATAGGATGGTATACGGTGTTCACTTATAGGATGGTATACGGTGTTCACTTATAGGACAGTATACGGTGTTCACTTATAGGATGGTATACGGTGTTCACTTATAGGACAGTATACGGTGTTCACTTATAGGACAGTATACGGTGTTCACTTATAGGACGGTATACGGTGTTCACTTATAGGAGAGAATACGGTGTTCACTTATAGGACAGTATACGGTGTTCACTTATAGGACAGTATACGGTGTTCGCTTATAGGATGGTATACGGTGTTCACTTATAGGACAGAATACGGTGTTCACTTACAGGACAGTATACGGTGTTCACTTACAGGGGGCATTTAGGTTGTTTCAATGGACGTTCATGATTGGCTGATGGCTGAACGTAAATGGATTACTTAATCCTTCCTCTTTCTTTTTTTTTTTCTTTTTTTTTTTTTTCTTCTCAACGCAGCGAGTGTGGAAGCTGTTGATATCTTTTTTGCTTATCCATATTAACTTTTTTTTTTTCGTGGCAATGTCTTCTTCAGGTCATTTTTTTTTTTTTTTGCTTCTGTTACTTCGATAAATATGCCAGATGTATACAGGCCGTTCCTTTTGAAATTAATATTCGTGTGCAAAGGTTAATAAGTGGAAGACAGAGCTGGATACTGACCGTGCAATATTTTTTTCTTACGTGAACCAATCAGCAGCTTTTTAAATAACATCACTAGGTTCCAGATATCTAGGTTCAGTGAAGAAGGTATGGTTGGTTGATTGCCAATAGGTAGCCAGAGTGGAGGGCTGAATTAAGTAACCAAGGAGACTCTTATGTACCTAAAGACGAAGGTTCTCCAATGTCACGCTATCAAGACTTAATGATTGACACTGCTGGATTCGTTCACCTCCGACTGGTAAAGGCAAACCAACGCTAGTAACCAAGGAGACGCATTCTAGTAACCAAGGAGACTGATTCCTACCTCATTACTAAGGTTCACCAAGTTTCACGCTGCCACGACCTAGCATTCAGTGTGTGGGAGTAGCCCTTTTTTTTAGTTATCCTCTTCAACCCAACGATGTAATTTCCATCTCAATCTCGATGCCACCAGACGATTTTATTCAGCTTAATGAAGGCTCTCGACTGGTGGAGGGGTTGATGGAGGCGACATCTCACTCCTCCACTACGTCAAGACTCTCATAAGCTGAAGGAAATCGTCTGGGGGTGGCAGGAACGAAAAAAAATATATATATAATCTAACTGAAGGTGTTGAGCATGACACCTGGACCCGTATTCTAAGTGCCGCTGGAGGTTTCGAAACACATGATCCCTAGCGATTTATTTTGCCTATTGCACCTTCCTCTTCTCTGTTACTTCCATCCAGCGGTAACAGTAAGATTTAAGGTGTTATGTGCAGAGTAAGTCGCTAAGGAGGATGTGTCACGAAACTGCCAAAGCCACTTGTGGAGGCCAAAGCAATAACTCACGGACACAAACCCAGCCAGAGGGAGACAGTGTGGACTAAACAATATATTCATCTATCTACCTGTCTATTTCTATCTATTTATCTGTCTATCTATCTGTTTGTCTATCCATCCATCCATTTATCTGTCTGTCTGTAGGTTTATCTATCTGTCTATCAAGCTACTGTTTATCTATCTGTCTCTCTTTATCTATGTGTTTTTATCTATGTCTATCTATCTGTCTGCCTATTTATCTATCCATCCATCTATCTATCTATCTATCTGTTTATTTATCTGTCTATCGATATACCTGTCCATCTATCTATCTGTCTATCTTTCTATTTATCCGTATATCTATCTGTCTCTTTATCTATCTGTCTATCTATCTATTTATCCGTCAATCTATCTATCTGTCTATTTATCCGTCCATCTGTCTATCTACCTATCCATCTGTCTATCCATCTACCTATCTATCTGTCTATTTATCTATTTATCTATCTATTTGTCTGTCTACCCATCTATCTATGTTTATCTATCTATCTGTCTACCTATCTATCTGTCTATCTATTTACCTGTCTATCAATCTCTTATCAATCCATCTGCCTACCTATATCCATCTATCTATCTATCTGTCTATTTATCTATCCATCTGTCTTTCTACCTATCTATCTGTCTATCTATCAACCTACAGATCAATCTATACTCCATTCTTCTAGAGGAACAATAGTCTTTTTAAGTTAATTTTGGCTCCCTCAGCTCCCAAACACATTCCGGATATCACCTAGGCATCCACATCGTTAGCAGTCTTCCTATATAGAGACTGACGAGGAGATGAGCTCTGTATTGACTGACTTATCCCGGTCATTCATCGGTCTCTGGCTCTAACCCCTTCTGCCCGATGACGTATTTAATCTATTTCTATCTATTCTTGCCGCCTCTATGCCTTTATTTTTAACTTTCGTGTTTTTTGACGACTTGGAGGGCTTGTACTGACCTTTCCTTAACTCCCAACTGAAAAGGGAGAAAAACTGTATGGTAGGAGAGAGAGAGAGAGAGAGAGAGAGAGAGAGAGAGAGAGAGAGAAATACAGCCCATCTCCAGACCCCAGATATCCAAGCTCAGTAAATACAGTAAAATGTGGTCAGACTGGGGATTGATCTGATTAGTAACCAAGGAGATTCTTTCCTACCTCATAACTAAGGCTCATTGAATTTCATGTTGTGGGAAAGGCCTAGTTAAGTCAAGTAAAAAAAAAAAACAGACTATAAAACCAGATCTCACTATTAGAGTTTATTGTAAGTATTGTTGGAATAATGATGATAATAATAAAAATAATAATAATAATAATAATAATAATAATAATATCAACACTACTATTACTACTACTATTACCAAAAATAATAATAATAATAACAAGAATAATAATAACGACAATTACTATGATTACCGCCAAACATCATAAATCTCTGTGGTGTCAAGTATCGCATTATCACCTCCCGTTATCACCTCCCGTTATTATCACTCCCTCTTGTGCTACGCTGCGGTGCTATCGTGTGCTGAGAGGATGGCAGTGTTAGCAGCGAGCGTTATCAGAGTACCAATATTTTCAGGGCACTGGGTGGGGATTAGCGGCCCCTCTAGGCAGATTACACCTTATTACTGATTACGGATTACACTGTTACTGATTACGGATTACATTGTTACTGATTCGGATTACACTGCTACTGATTATGGATTACACTGTTACTGATTATGGATTACACTGCTACTGATTCGGATTACATTGTTACTGATTACGGATTACATTGCTACTGATTACGGATTACATTGCTACTGATTACGGATTACATTTTTGGTGATTACGGATTACATTGTTACTGATTACGGATTACACTGTTACTGACTACATATTACATTTTTACAGATTATTACAGATTACATTAAGGGTTATTTCAGATTTCATAAATGCTGATTACATTATTATTACAGGTTACTATAAATTACATTATTACTAATTACGGATTGATTATTACAGGTTGTTACATATCATAATATTACTGACTACAGATTACATTACTACAGCTTATTACCGACTACAGATTACAGTATTACACATCATTACAAATTACATTACTGATTACACATTACATTATTAAAGAATATTAATGATTACATATTACATTACTCCACATCACACTATTAGTATTACAGATTACATTATTACTGATAAATACAAATGACACGTGTTATTGATATTTGTCACTGAATGCAAGGCCTGAGGGGTGGGAGGGGGGGCTGGGTTTACGACTGATGAGTTGAGAGGAAGGATGGGATTTGACTGAACTGTGTCGTGATGAGGAGGGGTAGACTGAGATGGTTCAGGCGTGCTGAGAGGATGGACGATGACAATTGGGTGCGGAAGGTGAAAAGTGTGAACATCAAGGGATGGGTTACGAGAGGCAGACCAAAAAGGACATGGGACGAAGTCATAGCGTGTGATCTCAGGGATAAAGGAGTGAATAGGGAGGCTGCCAGAGATCAAGCAGCGAAGACGGCCGCCATTAGGTAACCAAAGTTGACGCACGCACGCAAGCTGAAGCCTTTATAAACAATGCAACGACACGATACACACCTGGGCTTCAATTCACAAACATATAATCAAGGCCATCTCGTTACCCTATCACCTTACCTTCGCCACCTGACTATTATTTCCCACTACCATTTCCATCATCATTAGTATACCTCATAATTATTTCTATCACTATTAACCACCCATTAGTTCTGACCATTATTTCTTCATCGTTACCTACCTGGCTGATACTTCTGACCACCTATCCTATCGTTACCCCCCAACCACTATTTATATCATCATTACATACCTGGCTATGATTTCTGACCATTACTTCTGTCATCATTACACACCTTATCAGTACTGTTTACTATAATTTCTATCGTCGTCACATAGTTAACTATTATTTCTGATTATCACCATTACTTCTATCATCGTTACAACCTCGTACACACCTGACTATTATTTCTTACCATTATCTCTACCAACGTTACACACCTATTACTTCAGCAATTTCCCATCATCGTCACACACCTGACAGTCCTATCATTTCTTTGTAAACAATATGTATGCACCAGTATTTTTAGGCACAACTTAACGTACTGTATATACAATCAGTGTTATGCACAAAAAAGCGTACATACAACCCGTGTTAGGCACAACTTAACGTATACCTAATCCATCTCATCCACAACGAAGTGCAGTTTATCCATATACCCCTCAACCACCCTAACTTTTATGTCTATCGTTCTGACACGCCTAATTAATAGTTCTGATGTCGATTCACACACCCCGACCACCACTTATTTTATTCTTGCTGCTGACAGACGATTTTTATCAGACGATTTCTGCACTCAGGGGATCTGTCCAATCGGTCCAATGGCGTATTTTACATTCCACTCCTGCCACTCCGCCTCCCCGACGATTTTCTTTTGCCTAGGAGAGACTTTTCTACGTAATAATGATGGGATGAAGGAACGCTACTGTAAACCCCTTTGGCTCAGTCGGTTTCTCAGATGAATAGAATCGTCCGTAGATAGTAAGAATAAACTAAAACAGAGGCCGCCGGATTCACAGGGTTAAAAATGTCTGTCTGTCTATCTATCTATTTCTCTATCTATTGTAAACTACATAATACCGTCAGGAGATAGCAAGATCAATTTATAATAGTCTCCTGCTTGGATCCAATTGGAAAAAAAGAAACTAGAATAAAAACTACCCATTACCTTTTCGCACCTACCACTGAAATAGGGACCTGGCTGTGTAGATGGACGGTTGAATGGTCATTGTATGGGAGAAATATCTGTTGGTGACTCGCATGTCTGCTACACTTGTACTGTACATGTTTTTTTTTTTTTTTAATTATTCCGTACCCATAAAACGGACATAAGTTCATCACACACACAAACAGATGAGAGAGAGAGAGAGAGAGAGAGAGAGAGAGAGAGAGAGAGAGAGAGAGAGAGAAACCATTGTACTGAACGTGCATACAGATTCCTGCTAACCCCTTCAGTACGACAGAATAATCTTCCCTGACTTGACTGGCACCGTCTGGGGTAGCAAGAATTAGGAAAAAAAAAAAGTAATCGCAGTGAAGAGGTGAAAAAAGTAATGGACGTGAAGAGGTTATGTCAATGTAACACTCCTTAATGAAAAACGGAGAACTTACATATTACAGTACATATAATTTTAATCTTTTATTGAATCTATATATCTGTATATTTCTGTTAACCTTTCATTCTATCACAAGCTTTCATTCTTCACAGTGCTCCTCTCTCTGTGTTTATCTTTTCTCCTTCCTCTCCTATGCTTCCTTCGTCTTCTTCCATAAACTCTGCTCAGTGCCCCTCTCTCTCCTCTCCTTTAGGCTGCTCCTCTCCCCCTCCTTTTCTCTTCTTTCCTCTGTTTCAGGGTCCCCCTCCCCCTCCCCCTCTATCCTCTTCTTTCTTATTCTTTAGGTTCCTCCCACTCTCCACCCTCTTGTCTTCTCTCCTTCTCGCTTCCCTCCACACTTCTTCGCTATCTCCATCTTCCTATCCTCAAATTCCTTCCATTTTTCTCATACCTCTTTCATTCAGTTCTGTTACGTATCTCACCTCTTTTAGGTTCTCCTTTCCTCTTCCCTCTATCCCCATCTCCTGTTTTCTTCGCTTTCTTCTTCACCTTCATATTCTTATCTCCGTCTTCCTTTACATCTTTCTCTAACCCTCTCTACAGCTATTTTGTCACCACTTTCCTTCATACTCCTCGTTCCTTTTCAGTTTCTCCTCTTCTTTTCTGTCGTTTACACCTAGTTCTTTCCTTTCATTTTCCTATCCTCAGTTTTCCTCCTTTACTTTTGTACCTCTTTTCTCCCCTTCTCCACCTCTCCTCTGTCACCCTTCTCAACGACCCTCCCGTCTCCCCAACCCCCTTCCTCTCAGCCAACCACCCCCGCTTCCAATATGGCCGAACAAAGGGCGAATTAACACTCACCTACGCCTTCCACACCAGATGGCGTCCCTCTCCTCTCACCCAATTACCTCTGTGGGGAATAAAAGTTTAATTAGAAGAAGCCTCGTCGTTTATTCTTTGCAGTGTAAAGGCGTAATGTGTTTGCCAACCCTCTCATTGCCAGAAAGTCAGTTTAGTTGTTCTTGCTACTACCAGACGCTTTTATTCAGCTTAGGACAGCACCCTTACTGTAATAGTGAAGGGGATACGGAAAGCCAAATCTAACTTTTCCAGAGTGAAATACCTCTCCTGAGCTGAAAAATATTGCGTGGAGATATCATGAATAAAATGAAAAAGACATCACTGGCGTGAATAGTTTTATTACGAAATTCTAATGACAAATGCAGTACTGTGAACTAGAGCAAAGTACTACCTATCCACCACTTTCTTCTTCGTAGCCATATTCCCTGTCGGACTTTGTCGCTCTTGTGCATCTCCTCTACCGGTTTCTCTCCGCCCTGTCCTTCTCACACACGACCAGTTCTCTTGTATCTCAATCCACACCAACTCTCCATCTGAACCTCCGTCTCCCTCGAGCCTTCACTCACCTCTTCGATTCACTCCATGCATTTCACTGGTCCTTCTTCGTCTATCTACTGTCCCACGTCAAATCCTAAAGTTCCTCCATAGTGGCTGCCACATAACTGCCCTCATGTCTGTGTGTTATACTCTGTCCACTTCAACTTTCCCTAAGATTGCCGTCTCTCCATCGTGAATGCCGACCTCACAAGAAATTAATACTGCCGCACAGCACTAGTCATGAAGAAGTGCTACAAGAAGGATGTACAGCCGTAATGTCATCTTAGTTTGCCACTGAATTGCGAGAAATGGGCTTAAAAATGACGAAAAATCTCTATCAAGTTAGCATTCACCTTCGCTTCCTTCCTTCCTCGCGTCACTCTAAGCCGTCATCGTCATATTCTCCACTTATTATTCCATCCTTCTCCGATCTTCCTCTCTTTATTTTCTCATCAACTTTGGTTCAATACATTTTATGATCAACCTTTCATTCTCCATTCTTTCCACATGTTAGTTATGGAAGATGAAGTATTTGTCATGAAGCAAACAGACATGAACTGCAAATTAAGCTTCCATGGCCTCTCCGACACTCAGTAACAAGCATCAATCTCCAGTAAAGAGACGAGAAGAACCAACCTTGTGATGCAAAGCGGCGTGCGGCGAGGATGATGACGCTATTGATTCTCGACTGAGCTGTACACCAACGCAAACATTCCCCGCCACTCGTGTTCGCTTATACAATACATCAGCAGTGTTAAGCCTTATCATGAGCTTCAGATAACAGGTTGCACGGTTTGAAGTATGATACGTTGTTCTGCAATGTCCAGGTGAGGACAACTTAACTACATCCTTCTCACCTTAACCTGGCCCACATATCGTCCTTTTGTAGCAATTTCACTCAGTTCAGTTAAAAAAAAAAAAAAAAAAAAAAAAAGGAAAAGAACATAAAAAGGCAGTGTTACGGCTCTACGTCTTTTCCATAGCACTTCCTCTTGACTAGCATTACAATCCAGTGTTAATTTATTCCTACAACTCATCTTTCAGGGTGGGGAGAACATTTTTAGGCCAAGTTAGTGTGAAAAGAGTACAATTCAGGAGGTGTGGATATGACAGACACCAGCTCAGACTCGGTATTTATAAACAACAGGGAATAATGACAACGGGTTCTGTTTGCCATACCCTTTGTTCCTGTTGACCCAGCGGCATAATTAGGGACCTGGATGTAAATGTGACTGTTGTGGGTTGCTTTCTAGGGGAAGTGTGGAACTAGGGAAAAATTCATTGTTCATGCAGTTCATAAACATATTATTAATGCTTCTTGCTCTTGTCCTTGTTCTTCTTCTTGGTCTTCTTCTTCCTCATCTTGGTCTTTTCAGCTCAGGTCTAAGTTATCACTGCGTCACCACAATCGCCGAACTGTTCTTTAACCCCTTCACTCCGATGCCGTATTACACCAGACGGTTTTCCTCAGCTCTGGAGAGACTTGCCAACAGGAGGATAGCTTTCTATAACCCCTTTGCTGACAGGGCTGACGTAGAGTTACTAAAAATCGTCTGATGATGGAAATTAAATAAAAAGAAAATACCCCACCGGACTGAAAGGGTTAAATTGTAATGTACCGGAGAGGATGATGATGATGAAGGTTAGGGACTTGACACACACACACACACACACACACACACACACACACACACACACACACACACACACACACACACATGTACAAAAGGAGAGAAAAAATCCTAGTATCATTAACACTTGCAGGCTTCCATGACTCTCGGCTGAAAGAAATCGCATGCCGTTTGTTGGAATTGAATACTAGAGTTGTCCTGAGCATGACAAGGTTAATGACCGTATGATGGATAATGTATAGTGAATAGGTGGGCTGGTTCTGTTACTGGAGCAAGGCGTGCATATTGCTTGTGTGTCCTGGTCGCTGGCACACTGCAATTAATTTCAGCCGTCGGCCATGTAACACACGTACGATATCCAATCTGATATTCTTTTTGCAGCATTATTAAGCAAAAATACGTATACAATCATTGCTTAGGGAGAAAAATCCACTTAATAAAGTATTCTTTAATGAAAAAGCTAGGCAGGCAGCATCAGTCAGGAGGAGTATTATTAAGAAATACAGTGAGGGAAATACGTGAGTACTGCAAACGGCACGCGCCCCGGGCCAGCTAACGGAATGATTGCGTCTGGATGCCACACGTGCAGCGCCGCGAATTGTTCAGACGGAAGAACACCATCAAAAGTGCTCGGAGACAACAGCAACGTCGCCCCAAAATTTTCACCTCGACCTGTGACCGTGACCTTTGATTGACTTACATCAAAAATTCTCACTTTTCACATCAGCACACGGTATATGCTCCAGTTATAATCCAGATCGAAGCAGGCACTCAAAAGATATTTCGTTAATACAGATTTATACACAGAAACGGACTCAGAATACGTAACACTTTTGGACCCTCTTTAGGTACGAACGGGGATGGTTCAGTGCAGTGATTACTTAACGGAGGGAGGGGGGAGGGAGGGAGGGAGGAAAGGCAGCATCGGCGTTACTGTAGGTGAAGGAACAGGAAGGGGGATGGGGTGGGGAGAGAAGAGGGGAGGGACGAGAGGTGATGAAGAAGTGAGGTCGAGTGATGAGGTGGCGCAGGACAGGAAATGAAACTGATCTGTGAGGGATGAGGAAGATGCATTACCTCATCAAAGGAGGTCCCATACCACCAAACCAATTTATTTCTGCATATAACATCTAAAGTTTGCTTGTAATTAACTTAAGTAAACTAGATTGACATTTACAAGACATACGTAACACAGAACTCTTCATCTGTAATAAGCAGCGCACATCGCTAAGAAGAGGTTAAATTTAGCATCTAATAATTACAACCAAATTGCCCAACGTCTCTCTGTCACTACTGTACCAGAGTTCCTTCATTTAAACTTCAAGATTTGCGTCACGTTACAGTTTCTTCCCCGCAGCTTAATGGCAATGGAAGGCAAAACCACGGCTCTCCATCCTTTTCGTTTGTGTGTGTGTGTGTGTGTGTGTGTGTGTGTGTGTGTGTGTGTGTGTGTGTGTGTGTGTGTGTGTGTGTGTGTGTGTGTGTGTGTGTGTGTGTGTGTGTGACTAGCATATTCTACGATTTATCCGTTGTCACAGTTCACTTGCAAAATAAAACAATACCAGCGCTGTGCATATTTTCCACAGTACTTACTCGTGACTTGCAACATATTTCATTGCACAGTCTTCAAGATCAAGAGATAGCAATTATTTGGCCAAGCTAAACTGAACGAAGTATATAACATGACAAACAAGAATAGCATAATTTCACCATAAAAATCTATCTTGGGGTGATCAACGTGTTTTAACTTTGATAATCTCTTCTTTATTTCATCCTTGTCATCTCCAGACGATTTTAATACACTCAGGAAGGGTTAGCTGTGCCCAGAATAAACCCCTTCACTATTAGAGGTTCACGTCGAGTTGAATAAAATCGTCTAGTTGTAGCCTTATTCATCCTTACAGTCTCAGGATATATTTTACATTCATTCCTGCTGTCTCCATGTGTTTTATTTATTTATCTATTTATTTATTTTTGATAGGCGTTCTCAACTGGACGGGTTAGACACAGACTTCACTGACCAATTCACAGAGATCCTTCTGGAGGGAAATCGCCTGGTGGTAGAAGGAGTAAAATATAAAATAGTGTGTATCTTGGGATTTATGAGAGAGAGAGAGAGAGAGAGAGAGAGAGAGAGAGAGAGAGAGAGAGAGAGAGAGAGAGAGAGAGAGAGAGAGAGAGAGAGAGAGAGAGACAGAGAGAGAGAGAGAGAGAGAGAGAGAGTTTTACGATACCCCAGCATACATATGTTTAAGATACCCCAACATACATACTTACGACACCCCAACATACATACTTACGATACCCCAGCATACATACTTACGATACCCCAGCATACATACTTACGATACCCCAGCATACATACTTACGATACCCCAGCATACATACTTACGATACCCCAGCATACACACTTACGATACCCCAGCATACATACATACGATACCCCAGCATACATACTTACGATACCCCGACATACATACCTACGATACCCCAGCATACATACTCACGATACCCCAGCAAACATACTCACGATACCCCACATACATACTCACGATACCCCAGCATACATACTTACGACACCTCAGCATACTTACGATACTTACGATACCCCGACATACATACCTACGATACCCCAGCATACATACTTACGATACCCCACATACATACTCACGCTACCCCAGCATACATACTTACGACACCTCAGCATACTTACGATACCTCTATAACACACCTGTATATACGTAAAACATTTGGATTATAACTGACTGTGAGGGCCGACCACCAGACCTTTGCCCACGTACCCTTATCCCGAGTCTCATTGCATCCAGAACTGAAACAAGGACCTGGATGTTTAAACAGACGGTTGTGTGCTGTGGTGTATGCTGGGGAGGGGGGATATTTGTTGGGTGTTCGTCGGTCACGCCTGCTTGTGCGTGACTGACTGACTGTGAGGGCTAGGGTGACCAATCCCGTGCAATAGTCTACGTTAAGGCAAAGAATTGGTTTGAAATATACCATTTTTACCCTAACCTGGCCAAAACATTTACGTCACTCCATCTAGAATGCTGACTTCTAAATGGATTAACACTAGAATATGATGCTAGTCACAAAGAAGTGCTATGGTGCGGATGTAGTACCGCAGTACTGCCACCGATATGAGTGAAATAAGTTGCAAAATGACAAAACTCTGGACCAGGTTAAGGTAAAAAGACTATAGCATTCTCGTTGGCCCTGGAGGTATCGCAGCATCACTTCCTCAGCGATTAATTTTGCACAGTACACCTTATATACTCTACTGTAGAGTTTCTAACGGTGCTAAATATGCTGCATTTAAAAAGATAAGAATGTCATATAAGAGAATGCTACATAAATGAATAAATAAATAAAATAACTGGCTAAGGATGTGTTACGGAGTCTCCTGTGGGAACGAAAATCAGGCTTCATCTGTAACGTAAGGCAAGGGAGGTGCAAGTCATGGCTGTAATTTTTTTGTTTTGTTAACTCAAAATAATTATTCCTGTTATCTCCACGCGATTATTCCTGCTGTCTTCAGGCGATTATAATCAGATTATGGGAGATTTTTCAACAGGAGGGATTAGATGTATTCTTCAATAACCCTTTCCATACTAGGATTTTCTTTTTTTTTATGCAAGGAAGAAGGAACCAAACGCCAGAAGCCCGCAAAATTGTTCCCTCAAAAAAAAAAAAAAAAAAAAAAAAAAAAAAAAAAAAAGAACAGAAAGCCACATTCAAGATTAGCAACGACAAATAAAAACAGTGGGTTATCAGGCTGGGTATGGAGGGGGAAGGAGGCCTGAGCAGGATGAAACAGATTCACTAAAAGTATGTCTCTTTATATTATATTCTTGATACTAAACACATCTTACTGACGACAGTTTAAGGAAGTACCCCTGTAGTTGAAAAATTCTCTCAACTAAGAAGAAAAAAAAAGGGTATAGCAGGAATAAAACATGAGATACTGTACTTTTCTTAGGGTCCCCTTCGGCAAAAATAAAAAATCCCTTACGGTTTTTTGGATACAGTAAGAACAGCTAAGTAACTGCAAACACATGACTTTCCTTGTGATATAGCAATAGTTTAATGGTTACAATAACAGTGAACACCAATTTCTATATCTGTAACCAATAACCACGATGTACTTTTTATCTGCTTCTTATTTTTTCACCAGATAATGCTTTTTCAACTTTAAGGGAGTTCCTTAGTTACGGAGGGGTTATTGAAGACCACAGCAAACCCCTCCAGTTCAAAAAGTCTGTCCTACACCATATATCACTGTCTGTAGATAGCAACATGACGTCGGATGAAGGGGGTATACATTTATCAGCAACCTCTCACGTCCACCAACCTGTTACTTGCTGTACAGTTTGCAACACTACTGTGCAGCACTACTGATGAGGTTTGTGATAAGGATACACACACACACACACACACACACACACACACACACACACACACACACACACACACACACACACACACACACACACGCGCGCGCGCGCACGTAATTGGTATAACAGAATCATGGCTAAATACTGAGCAAAGAGATTTTCTAGCAGAGTTTAATTTACAAGGCTATCACATTTTCAGAAGTGAAAGGAAGAATCGAGCAAGGGGCGGTGTGTTGTTATATGTTAAATCAGGATTTCATCCAGTCGTAATTACCAAGCCATGTATTGAAAACATTGACAATATATATATTCAGTTTAGGAATGAATCTTGTCATAAAATCACACTTGCGTTAATTTATCGTCCACCCGGTCTGCCACTCAACATTGCTAATGAAATCTACAGTCAAATTGCCGAAATATCTTGTATGCAAAGCACGGTAATATTTGGTGATTTTAATTTACCAGTTCCAAAATGGGGAGAAGTGCTATCGTCACAAACCACGTTAGACCTATTTACAAACTTGCAGGAAAGTTCTCTGTATCAATTTGTAAATTATCCGACACGTGAAGCTAACATCCTAGATCTTGTCTTAGCCACATTAGAAAACGTAGTAAGTAATGTTACTGTAAGAGAAGAATTTAGTACAAGTGATCATCGCACAGTTACATTTAACATTAAATTCAGTGAAGACAATGTCAGGGCCAGTTGCGAGAAAGTGCCTGACTTTAAGAGGGCAAATTTTAAGAAATTAAAGTCAATTGTTGGTGCAGGTGACTGGCATCCTATTGCCGAAACTTTAGATATCAAAGACGCGTGGAATTATTTTACAGAAACCCACAACAGTGCTGTCAGGTTATATATTCCAATGCGCAACAGAAGGCCTGCCAAAAACTCTAAACCCAAATGGTGGAACTCTGACATTAAACACTGTCTGAGAGCAAAAAATCTTGCATATAAAAATTATAATACCACAAAGAGTCAAAGTGATAAAAATAAATACGATGCCCTTCAACGGAAAGCAAAAAAAAAAAAAAAAAAAAAAAAAAATTAAATGCAGTAAGAAAAACCTTGAAGTGCATATTGCACGTATCAGTAAATCAAATCCCAAAGAATTTTTCAGTTATATAAGAAGTAATAACTCCCACAATCGGTCCCTTAATCCTAGATAACAGAGAGCACACTGATGATGAAACTATGATGGCAAAAATTCTCAATACTTTCTTTGCGTCAGTATTTACAACAGAAAATATACATACGATTCCTGCTGTTTCCCCCATTCCTATAGATGAGGACAACATAATCACCGACATTACAGTTAGTGATCGCGACGTACTACTTGCAATTAGCAAATTAAAAGAGAATAAAACACCGGGACCGGACAAAATATCTCCACGTGTTTTGAAGGAACTACAGAATGAAGTTGCAAAGCCTCTATCTGAACTTTTTAACTTATCACTTAAAAGCAGTAAGGTGCCACATGAATGGAAACTTGCTAACATAACCCCAATATTAAAAAAAAGCAAGAGCGCAGCCAGAAAACTACCGCCCAATTAGTTTAACATCAGTGGTTTGCAAATTGCTTGAAACTATTATCAGGGATAAGTTTGTGAAGCACTTAAAATCAAACAATCTCATCAAAGAATCTCAACATGGTTTTCGTAATAATGCTCTTGCCTCACGAATCTTCTGGACTTTTTCAATGATATACTGAGAATGTATGACGACACTAAATCTGTTGATACTGTGTACCTTGATTTTCAAAAGGCTTTTGATAAAGTTCTACACAAAAGACTCCTTCAGAAGCTAAAGGCACATGGTTTCAGCGACAGTGTTCTCGGGTGGGTAGAAGATTGGCTCACTAGACGAAAGCAAAGAGTTGTAATAAATGGAAAATAGTCAGACTATAAACGTTACAAGTGGAGTGCCGCAGGGTTCAGTGTTAGGTCCTATTCTTTTCTTAATATATATCAATGATAATGATGAAGGATTATGTTGTAAAATTTCAAAATTTGCTGACGATACTAAAATAGGTAACAGAGCAGATACAGCACTGCAAAGGCAGGCAATTCAGAGAGATCTTGATCGACTGTTCAACTGGGCCCAAGTATGGCAAATGGATTTCAATATTAACAGATGCAAAGTGCTAAACATTGGCAGTAAAAATGTAAGAGCTAGTTATAGCATGAATAATGTCCAACTTGATAGGGTAAACCATGAACAAGACTTGGGAGTTATAATAACAAATTATTTGAAACCAAGTAAACAATGCACAGAAGCTGTGAAAAAAGCCAATAAATTGACTGGATTCATAGGTAGAGCATTTGAATATAAATCCGATAATACTGTCCTCAGTTTGTATAATTCCTTAGTACGCCCGCATTTGGAAAATTGCGTTCAGTTTTGGTCACCGTATTATAAAAAGGATATGGAAAAGCTTGAAAAAGTGCAGCGAAAGATGACAAAGATGATACCTAGACTGAGAAATAAACCATACGAGGAACGTCTAGAGGCCCTGAATCTCTTTACCCTAACTAAACGGACGTTACGAGGAGATCTAATTCAAGTATTCAAAATAGTCAAAGGACATGATAACACGGCTGTTGATAAATAATTCTCAGTTGATCACTCGAATTATATTAGAGGCAATGGACATAAAATAATTGGCAAACGATTCCAGTCGCTTGAAGCTAAGCATTTCTTCTTCAACAGAGTTGTAAATACATGGAATAAATTGCCCTCCAGTGTAGTAAACTCTAATACGGTACTGACCTTTAAAGGTCGCCTAGATAAGTATTTGTCATCTAACCCCCAGCTTAATATGTTTATTCCTGAATAAAACACTTGTGCATGTAAAATCTTTTATTTTATTTTGTTCTTTTAGAGCCTGGATCAATTTATTGGATGCAAATATAGTATATACACAGACTAGAATATGCACAGATAGCCCTGAGTTAACGGTCACTACTCATACTTTCGACCTGTGATGTGCTGTGGATCACTGAGGGTCCCTGTTAGTCATGTGACCACCATCTGGATTTTTTTAATGTACCAGGGGTCACTGCTTCAGGAGGTGACTTGTGTAATTGTCCTGCATGGGAACGCTCCTAGTCTCAGTGGAATGAACAGAGCTGAGGCCTGATAGACCGCTGCCTACCTGAATAGCGCCAGGCAAGGCTACCGCACCACCCCTGAACATCCACACTATGCACTATGCAATTTCCACGCTGTGTCCGCAGATGCCCCGGTAACTCAACATACCCGTACATGGTGTTATGTATTATTTGTTTATTCGATTATTCATTTTACTTTACTACTTCCTCTTTCAGGTTATTCATCCTGGTGGCTTACGGATAACGTATTATTGAATGTAACTTTTCCTTTTCAGTCTTTCCTATGAAATTTCCATGTCAGTTTTTCCATGCTGCATGGAGGTTTTTCTTACTTTTTCTTACCAGTTTTAACTGGAGGGTTTGGAGGTGGGGGTGTTATGAGTCCATATTATATTTACAAATCATAATAGATAGATAGATAAATAGACAGATAGACAGCTCTATGCGAGCCTGGGAATGGGAAATGATCTTGCAAGTTAAACTGAGGAAAAGCTGACGACAGATTAGGAAGTAGCAAGTCAGGAGATGATGCAGTTAGTTTGTCAGCGAAACAGCAGGTGAACAAAGCCTAGTGACCATACACACACATACACACATACTCACACACAGGCTTCTAGAACTTTCCAACCACAGTGAACACACGTGACACGACCCCTGTTTCACCAGAATTTAGGAAAGAGAGCTCAGAAGAAGAGAGGCCATAGAATCGGCAGGTAGTGGGGAGAAAGGCTTAGCAACTTGGAAGAGAGAGAGAGAGAGAGAGAGAGAGAGAGAGAGAGAGAGAGAGCGAGACAGGGAGACAGGGACTCTACTTATACTCACTCGTGTGCGAGAGACTTGTTAATATTTCCAAGACAAATAAAAATAGTCCCATACTCTTCTTTATCTCTCCTGTCATTGCATGACAAATGGGAACCAAGATTATCAACGTATAAACAACTCAAGTATAACAACCGCTCGTCCACAAGTCTAATATATATAACTTCTCTACAAGTAACTACAAAGTCCTTTTATGACACGGGGAGCCTTCTTACTTTACTATCCTTATCCTTCAGCATGTAGAGTTAGATCCCGTAGTCATAATCTACTCTGTAACAAACAGCCTCGAAAGGACCATCAGGTCTGTTGCTGTTTGCTTTCCTTTGTACTCTTTTGTACACCACTTCAGTGAACCTTTATAATGAAAGAGTTAACCGGTACTCACATTCCATCCAAGCAACTGGTCGACTTTGAAACAGTCTTCCTCAGTCTCTATTTCCCTCTGCCTCTGACCTCCAGCCTTTTGAATGCAATGTCTCCAGGCATCTCGAAATGAACAGAAGTTGATTTTGGCTCTCAGCTGACTTTTTTTTTTTCTGGGAAGGACTACTTTTTTGGAAGCTTCCTGTCTTTTGGTTCTTTCTTTTGCTAAACCAACGTTCAAACAGAACAAAACAGAGAGAGAGAGAGAGAGAGAGAGAATCGCCTATCAAAATACATCAATGAACGAATAAAAATACGTCAGCCGAAATGAAGTCATCAACACAACTGGCATCAGACAGAGAGCAGCCGCCTCGTAACTAACCCGCCACCATCATAACTCAGCCGCCCAGTCCAAAACAACGCCGCCGCCATTGCAAAAAAACAAGTGACGGTCTGTATGCGTAACTGCCGCCCGCCCACAATGCACTTCATAACCAGGTCAAAACGGAACACGCCAGTTGAGAAAAAAGAAAAAAAAAGAAAAAAGAAAGAAACAGGAAAGAATGAAAAGAAAAAAGAAAGAAGAAAAAAGAAGAGAAATTAAAAAAAAAAAAAACTTTGGTTCCCTCCCCCTCCACTTTCGTAGCCAAAAATACACACATGGAAAAAAAAAAAAAAAAACTAGTTGCTCATTTTCCCTCCCAGCCAAAAAACACGTATGTGAAGAGAAACACTAGAAAACACACACAAAACACTGCACAAAGAAAAAAACAGAAGACTCCCTGCCTACCCTCATACTCCCGTGTCGCGAAAATATATTAAAAAAAAAAAAAAAAGGACAGCCCATGAATGCATATCGGCCACCATCATTAAAAAACTAGATCAGTAATGCTCTGGGAATCGGGGGCATATCATCGCAGCTTCGGCAATATCTAATCAGTTCAAGCCGCATATCCCAGGATACTGTCCACAGAGTTTGGATACGCTTTGCCCACTTGATTTCGTGTTATTTTGGTAAAACACACACACACACACACACACACACACACACACACACACACACACACACAGACGCAGGCGACTGCATCATTGCCTCGCTAGGCGGGCGATAACAAAGTAAATAAAGAAAAAACACCACTGTACTCCTCGCACATCTTTCAGTTAAAAAAAAAAAAATCACCAGAACAAACGACACACACACAAAAACATGCAAAACAATGAAAAATGTTTCTCCCATCTCCTTTCTTCAATAAAAAAGGCCACACACACACACACACACACACACACACACACACACACACACACACACACACACACACAGAAAAATGTGCACAGTACAAATGAAAAACGAAGCAAAAAAAAAAAAAACGACAAAAAATTGTTCCTCCCATCTTCTTTATTCGACAAAACAAGCAAATTAGAACACACACACACACACACACACACACACACACACACACACACACACACACACACACACACAAAGCCCAACAGAAACCAAAAATAAAACAGAACGAAAGCAGAAAACCAACATCCCTCTCCTCCCCCGCCTCCCTCCACCACCACCACGTCCCAGCACCCCCAAAACACAACTTGGCTCCGTTTAACGTGACCCATTACCCCCCAGTTCAACTCCCTGATTGCTGACGAATTAAAAAGTTGACGATACGCGAAACATCAACTTCGTAATTAGCCTGCAAAAGTAATAATGACCTCGGCTAACCTCTTTGTAAATGGTCGCCGCTCCCAGATTTTTGGCACATTCTTCTTTTTACCCTCCACCTGAGAAAGTCAGAGGAGGGTGTTGTTATCACTGGGATCAATAGGTGTCCGTCCGCAGAGTCGGGCAGCAGGGCGGCTGTCTGAGCATAGATTTCGTTTCCGGGCCAGAACTCGGACTGTATTCATTATAGAGTCATAAAAGTTCACATAGCTATGTGTCTTACAATGAACTGGTGTCTTTTTATAGGTAGAATGCTGTGTCTTAAGTAATTTTTTGAAAACAATGAAGATTTTTTTTTTTTTTCTAGAGATTTCAATGCTACCTGTGCAAGGAGTCTGAGGGGCCCATGCTGTGTCCTCACGGCGTTCTCCGTAGGCTCACCTTTAAATGAAAAGATTGGAGAGGGAGGGAGGGCCGTTATGCGCTTGGATCGGTGTGCAGGGGGGTGGGGGTATGTGCTTGGTCAGATGGAGAGTTGTAACACCGTAGCGTTGCCTATGTTTTCTGTTTAACTTGCATTTTGGTTTGGGTGTCTCTATTAATTCACTGAGTTATTTGATTATTGTGAGTGTCCCATACAGGTAGTTTTATTGCAATGATAGATTTTGGGCACAGTCTATTTCTTTTCTTTTATAACTTGTATTTTGCTTTGGGTATCTTTATTTATTTATTTACTTACTGAATTACTATTTATTGTGGGTGCCCCATACAGGTATTCACATTGCAATGACTGATTTCTGTGGTGCGGTATTTTTGTCCTGAGTTCATCACTATGTTAAAAATAATCTAAATGACCTCTTTTTTTTAATATTAGATTTTATTTGGCATGTTCTAGTACTCATTACTCTAGGGCCCGTATTCTCGTCGGTTAAGGAAGCTCCCTAGCATCTTCTCCTAAGCGATTTATTTTGTTTACTGCACATTACTGTCCTCTTCTGTGGTACAATTAATCCTTCCAATATCGCCATACTCTGCATAAGTAAAGTACAAACGGATATTAGCCAACCATAATCTAAAAATAAATCGCTAAGGAGGAGGTGTTTGGGAGCTTCCTTACCCGATGAGAGTACTGGCCTTAAACTTATACAACTGCCTGATGAGTACATGATGTGGACATTCGAAATACCGGGTACTTGTGTCAGCAGTAAAAATATATTCGCTTTTCTTTTAACCATTGCCAAAAACCAGCAGTGTTATATTTCCCTTACGTGGCTGTGAATCGTGCAGTGCCTCTTAGGGATGAGAACCAGCGGGTGGCATGTAACCCTCACCATCACCCCTGCCCTTACACTTCTACTGTATAATAATGCTTAGAGTTATTGAGAGTACTCTTAATCATCACTGCAATGTCATAACTACTGCTACTATTATTATTACTATTATCATTACTACTACTACTACTACTATTACTGCTACTACTACTACTACTACTACTACTACTGCTGCTACTACTACTACTACTACTACTACTACTACTACTGCTGCTACTACTACTACTACTACCACAGATGCTAATGCTGTTGCTGCTGCTTCGACCACAACCACCACCACCACTACTACTATTTTTTCTTCTTCTGCGCTACTACTGCTACAACCACTATTACTACTATAGTCGCGGCGCACGACTCTGAAGTTGTCATTATCGTACCCTGGCAACCTACCATTCAAATGTGCGTCCGATTTCGTATCATATTATACACGAATCATATTATTGTGTACGAATATATTATACACGAATATTTTTATGCACGAACATATTATACACGAATCACATGCGTCTCATATTATACACGAAATCAGATACTTTTGAATGGTAGCTTGCCAGGGCACAATAATAACAACCTCAGAGTCGCGCGCCGCGACTTTAGTATTGCTACTACAACCACCCCCACCCCCACCCCCACCACCACCACCACCACAACAACAACAACAACAACTACTACTACTACCATACTAACCCCACTGATACAATCCAATCAGTCACTGTACAATTAACACCACTTCTTACACCACACAACAAAACACACTCAAGGTCCATCACTAACACCATAGCACCACGTAAAATACAATTAACTATACATAATTAACACTTGCGTTGCCTCCACTCACCTCTGACACCATTCATCTTCTTCCCTCACTCTCACTCTTCTCTCTCTCACACTTCCTCTATTCTCACGTTTCTTCCTCTCTCTCACACTTCTCCCTCTCTCACACTTCCCCTTCTCTCACACCTCCCCCTCTCTCATACTTCTTTCCCTCTCACACTTTCACCTTTCTCACAATTCTCCCTCTCTCACACCCCTCCTTTCTCACATTTCTCCCTCTCTCACACTTCCCCCTATCCCACACTTCCACTTTTCTCATACTTCTCCCTCTCTCACACTTCTCCCTCTCACATTTCTCCCGCTCTCACACTTCTCCCTCTCTCACATTTCTCCCTCACTCACACTTCTCTTTCTTTCTCATACTTCTCCCTCTCTCACACCTTCTCTCACACTTATTTCTCACACTTCCCCCTTTCTCAAACTTCTCCCTCTCTCATACTTCATCCTTTCTCACGCTTCTCCCTCTCACACACTCCCCCCTCTCTCTCACACTTTTCCCTCACAGACACCTCTCACTCTCTCTCTCATACTTCTCTCTCTCACACTTCTCCCTCTCTCACACCTCTCCTTCCTCCTTTTTCATCACTTTATTCCCTATCTTTAGCACTTTCCCTCTGTTCTTCCTACATCTGGGCCCCCCCCCCTCACTCTCTGTCTCTCTCTCTCTCTAACACACACACACACACACACACACACACACACACACACACACACACACACACACATTCTACATAACGATATTCCAATGCATTTTTTTCTAATCCAGCTACAAAACTATTTTTTATCTGTGATTTAAAATGAGTGTAGGTGCCAGTGTTGGAAGGCTTACCAACATTTACAAATACAGCATAAATAGTACACAGAAACAGTAAATTATTGATGTGTGTGTGTGTGTGTGTGTGTGTGTGTGTGTGTGTGTGTGTGTGTGTGTGTGTGTGTGTGTGTGTGTGCGCGTGCGCGCGTGCGTGCGTGTGTGTGTGTGCGTGTGTGTGTGTGCGTGCGTGTGTGTGTGTGTGTGTGTGTGTGTGTGTGTGTGTGTGTGTGTGTGTGTGTTGCGTGCCTGCGTGCGTGCGTGCGTGTGTGTGTGTGTGTGTGTGTGTGTGTGTGTGTGTGTGTGTGTGTGTGTGTTATCTCCTTGCCATTTTGCTCAGTTCAGGGGTGATTCTGTCTATAGCGAAATGCCTTAATCCCGGAAAGGGTGGCCACAGACGAATCTCCTCCGCGTCACTGTTCTGCGCTAACAGGCTGCCCTTTCTCGAACTCACACCCCCTCTCTCACAAAGCTCTCCACCCCATCTCTCCATCTCATTCTCAGTCTCCTCCTCCTCCATCTCACCCAAACATTTTCTCCTAGTCAGTTTCAATCTCCACTTCTCTCCACACGGCCGAACCACCATCACACGGCACTTCTTATACAGCCTCCAAAATGGTCTCTTAACATAATCTACCAGCAGCACGATTACTGATACAGCCCTCGTACTGAAGAGGAGGTATTGGATCAGAAAGGAACAGGATGAAGGCTGAGGCGAGGTTACTGAGAAAGAGAGAGAGAGAGAGAGAGAAAGAGAGATGGTACAACTCTCTCTTGCGAGTCATGAAGGCGATGACAATAAACTTTATATGCACACTAGTTAACACGAATGCACACACAGGCATTACATGACACACGGGTACTGCAAACACACACACACACACACACACACACACACACACACACACACACACTCAGTCTCTCTCTCTCACACACACACACACACACACACACACACACACACACACACACACAGGACACCACTCCTGAAAATTACCTTCTTGAAAAGCAGATACGAGTGTGACATTGCTGTACCCCACTCTCTCTCTCTCTCTCTCTCTCTCTCTCTCTCCCCAATCATCCCTTCCTCTCACCTGCTATTTTCTCGCGCATCGCTTTCCCTGCTTCTCAGTCGTCACTACACTTCACTCTCCTCAACCCTTTCAATCTAAAGAAACATTTTTTTTCCTGCGCTGCAAGATGCCATATCAATGACGGGAACGGGAGCTGATGTTGTTTTTGCTGGAGGACACTTTAAAGCAAAACCTACACAAGGGCTTCTGAATCTGTCCTACATAGAAGATTATTTGTCCACGATTTACTTCCTAGTGGTCCGCAGAATGATGGGAAGTGATAGTTTTTGAAGAATAATATTCATAATTCTGGACCTTATTGCAGAGTTGGTCGTCTTGCTCTGACAACTCTCCTACCATTTTTCCTCATTATGCGTATGTGTATGTGGGTTCGCTGTACTACTGATAAAAGATGCGGTGCCATGGCACAGCCAACCCGTCCCCGGCAGTTATTTTAGTGCTGACGTATAAACACAACAGGATATCTAGTCAAGGGTGTCACATATCAAATTTGGAGTAAATCGGGTGAAAATTGACGATTTTATGACCATTTGAAACTTTAGGCCCGACCCACCTGACATTGATTCCCCTACCGCTAACTGGGGGTGACCCCCCCTGATGTAATGAGACATGTTATAGGATGCAGATTTGAAATATGCACCTTTAGATTTTGGTTTCATGTCGATGTGACGAATTTAAAAGGAGTTGTGGCGAAAGAACGATTTTTACCCGTCCCCGTCTTTGTACATTTTTGGTCCCTAGAGTCTGGGCCTTGGCCTAAAATTTAATCAGGGGATTAGAAGCTGATGGCCCATCATCCCTGTAATTTCAGTCAAAATCGCACGAGTAGTTTTCGCGTAAACTTGTTAACAGACAGACAGACAAACACATATAAACACAAACAAACAAACAAACAAACAGATGAACCGAGTGAAAACAATATCCGTCCCCGTGCCCGGTACCAGACACAACACTGATCTATGCTGAATATCGAACCTGACCTTCGATGTGTCCTCTCTGCTACTCACTACACATTGCTTGCTATTCTACTACACACTGCTGACTACTCTACTACATACTGCTGACTACTCTACTACACACTGCTGACTACTCTACTACACACTGCTGGCTACTCTACTACACACTGCTGACTACTCTACTACACACTGCTGGCTACTCTACTACACACTGCTGACTACTCTACTACACACTGCTGACTACTCTACTACACACTGCTGGCTACTCTACTACACACTGCTGACTACTCTACTACACACTGCTGACTACTCTACTACACACTGCTGACTACTCTACTACACACTGCTGACTACTCTACTACACACTGCTGACTACTCTACTACACACTGCTGACTACTCTACTACACACTGCTGACTACTCTACTACACACTGCTGACTACACTACTACACACTGCTGGCTACTCTACTACATACTGTTGACTACTCTACTACATACTGCTGACTACTCTACTACACACTGCTGACTACTCTACTACACACTGCTGACTACTCTACTACACACTGCTGACTACTCTACTACATACTGCTGACTACTCTACTACACACTGCTGACTACTGCACACTGGTGACAAAGGAACGGTGTCAAGTTTCTCATTAACACTGAACACCGTCTATCATTGCCCCCCCCCCCCCCCGCCATTTCTGCCAGTATCTTTCCTTCAACGTTCTCTCTGATCCAGCCTCCATCCCTTCTCCCCTCGCCCTCCTTCCCTTCACACTTCTTTCACTTTCCTTCCCTCTCCCATGACGGCTGACTTTTCTACTCCTGTCCAGCTCTTTCAGCGTTCCTACTTCTTTTTTCTCTTCTCATCCTTTCCTCATTTCTTCTCATACCTCTTTCCCATTTTCGAAAAGATGAATATGGTTACTCGTGGGAATAACTGCTTTACTTTAGTCCACTTGTACGAAGAATAAAGTCACTAATAGACACTTTTTTAGTTCTACCGTTTACTGTTGCTTTTACTACTAAGAATTTACGCTTATTGTTCTTGGATGTGATTTCGAGTCTACAATGTCTTGGAAAAAAGTCGCCCACAGAAACAGGACGGTTCCCTAAGTGGTCAACACGCACACGCACATACACACACACACACACACACACAACCCCCCCCCCCCAGCTTTTAAACCTTCAGTCCTACAGCACCCACTTTCACAAGGTACACTCTCACCGTCCCTCCACACCCACCATCACTATTCCAGACCATCCCACCCACTTCTCTGTCACCCACGCCCAATTCGTTACCCCCTCCCTCCGGACACTTTCATTCTTGGATAACAGTGTGGAATAAACCGTAACAACACTCAAAACCACTGATCCTGGTACACCCACTTTCACAGGGGATACTTTTCCGCCCCCGCCCCACCCCGCCACCACCCTCAAGCCCATCCCGCCCACTCCTTTGCCCACCACGCCCATTTCTTTATCTTCCTTTGGTGGTCATACGTCACGCGATCAACGAATGAACTATTTTTTTTTCTCTCAATTCTAGCTTTCCTCTGATGATTTCCTTTAGCTTTAGTGAGACCTGTCCAACTAGAGGGCTTGGATTTAGACGTCAGTAACCTCCCCAGTTTAAAAGCGTCTTCCTTAATTGAATAAAAGCGTGTGAAGGTGGCAGGGAATAAATTGAAAGACGTCACTGGACTGAAATGGTTCGTTCTGTCTTCTCACTTTACGTCTTTACTTATAAATTCTATCACCGGACCTCCTCTTCCCTTTCTCCCCTCTCCACCCCTCCATCCTTCACCTCTCTCTCTCTCTCTCTTTCTCTACTTGGATGTGGCATATTCCTTTTCTTCATTTTCCACCTCCCTCCTCTTCCATTTCTCTTCTCTGTTCCCTTTCTCCCTCCTCCCTGACTCCCATCCCATCCCATCCCATCCCTCCCATTCACCCTCTCACTCCATCCTTAAACTTTGGCATCTTTTTTGTTTTTTTCGAATTTTTCTCGGATACTTCTGTACTTCTTGAGGTTCATTCCTTAAAGTGATAACCACTATTTCCTCCTTCTCCTGTTCTTTCTCTTTATCACACTTCGTCTTCTTTACTTTCTTCTCACCCATCTTTTATTCTTCTTCTTTTCCTTCTTGTCTTCCTTCTGCTTCCTCTTCCCTATTCTCTACTTTTTACCTTCCTTTTCTTCTCTTCCTTCCTTCTCCTTTCTCGTTTTCTCTTATTTTTCTTCTTTTGTCTCTCTTCCTCCCTTCTCCTCTTCTTTCGTATTCTTTTCCTTCGTCTTTTTCTTCTCTTCCTCCCTTCTTTTCTTTCGTATTCTCTTCTTTCTTCTTTTTTTTCTCTTCCTTCCTTCTCCTCCTCTCTCGTTTTCTCTTACTTTTCTTCTTGTTCTTCTCTTCCTTCCTTCTCCTCTTCTTTCGTATTCTCTTCCATCTTCTTTTTCTTCTCTTCCTTCCTTCTCCTCTTCTTTCATACTCTTCCTTCCTCTCTAATTCCTTCTCTTCCTTCAGTCTCCTCTTCCTTTGTATTCTTTTCCTTCCTTCTTCTTTTCTATCGTACTCTTCCTTCTTCTCCAATTTCTTCTCTTCTTTCCTTTCCTCTTCTATCGCATTCTCTTCCTTATTTTCTCCTCTTCCTTCCTTCTCGTCTTCTTTCTCCCTTCTCTTCTTCTTTCGTATTATCTTATTTCTTCTCTTCCTTCTTCAGTTTCTTCTCTTCCTTCCTTCTCCTCTTCTTCCGTATTCCGTTTTCTCTTCCTTCCTCTCCTATTCCTTGTCTCCCACAGCATGAATGACGTCACAGTTTAGGAGGCGTTCATTTTCCTATAATCTTTCTGTCAGCCGCTTCTTCCTCAGCCTCATAAAAAAAAGTGTCCAATTTGCTTTTCCCCATCCCTCCATTAATCTCTCTTCCTTTCTCCACTGTCTCTCCTTCTCAGTCTCTCTTTTTTCCCTTTCGCCCTCCTTCCTTCTCTCCTTCTTTCGTGTTCTTCCTCTCCTTCCTCCCTTCTTCTTTTCTTTTTCTGTTTTCCTTCCTACCTCTCCCTTTCCTCCTCTCTCCACTAGCTCTATTTCCATTTTCCAAACTCCTCTAAATTTTCATCCCCTCCCAAATCTTCCTTCTCTCTCGTCTCCTTCTTCCTACCTCCTCTCTCTCTCTCTCTCTCTCTTCTTACCTCCTCCCTCTCTCGCGTCTTCTTACTTCCTCCCACTCTCTTTTCTCCTTCTTACCTCCTCTCTCTCTTCTCCTTCTTACCTCCTCTCTCTCTCCTCTCCTTCTTATCTCCTCTCTCTCTCTCCTCTCCTTCTTACCTCCTCCCTCTCCCCCTTCACTTTCCTCCCACCTTCTCCTCCGTGTCTCTCGCCATCCATTCTCCTTTTCTTCTACCCTTATAATTATTTCCTTCACCTCTCTCCTTCACCTTTTATCTCCCATTTTACACACACCGTCTAACTTTCCCCTTACACACACACACACACACACACACACACACACACACACACAGCTAACAACTGTTTCTCACGCTCACTTTTCCCCATTCCCCCCCCCTCTCTCTCTCTCTCTCTCTCTCTCTCAAAATAAGAACTGATGACCGTGCCAAAGAAGAGCGAGGTTGAGAGACTTCTAAATCTTCAACCACTAACTTTTCCCTTCACCCCTTCTTTTTCTCTCTCTTTTTTATTCTCTCTCTTTTTTTTTGTGAGTCAGAGAGCACTTTCGCCGCCACCCCTTCACCCCGAGAGGCCAGAGAAATGAGAGATGTTTAGTTGGTCTGTCTGTTTCATTCCCAGTTCTATTGTGTTTCTTTGCTGTGGTTATTTACTGTGTCTTTGGCGTGGCAGTGCCGACGAAGGGAATGTTCTTGGCCATTTTTCTCCGTCTGTCTGTCTCTCTGTTTCTGTTTTAGGATTGTTTTGTCTTTCTGTTTGCCTGTCTGTGCTTGTCTGTCTGTCTGTTTGTCCGTTTGTTTGTCTGTCTGTTTGTCTGTCTGTGCTTGTCTCTCTGTCTGTCTGTCTTTATCAGGTTTGTTTCTCTGCCTCTGGTTATTTGTCTCTGCTTGTTTGTCTGTTTGTCCGTTTGTTTGTCTGTCTGTTTGTCTGTCTGTGCTTGTTTGTCTGTCTGTCTGTCCGTGTCTTTTTTTAGGCCTGATTGTCTGTCTGTCTGTTTATCTGTCTGTGCTTCTCTGTACGTCTGTGTGTGTGTCTGTCTGTGGTGCCTGTCAATGCCCATGAGCCACTGTGCCTCAACATCCAATCCCGCACCATTCTCTGAGGCAGGTGACGTCACAACCAATCAGTGACATCACCAATATGTTACGTGACGTCATCAATAAGTCACAGGGAGCTCCACAATAGGCATCACTGACGGCAGCTCTACATTAAAGTACCGGCCAATAGATAACACTGGCCTCGGTAGTCTGGTACAGTCACGGTCTTTCCTGCCACCTCCAGACGATTTTCCTCACCTCAGGAGACTTCTCAAAATAAGGAGATTAAATAGTCATCGTTAGCCCCTTCACTAAATTGCAGTCTTCGGCCGCGACTCACATACTAGTCACAAAATTCACTTGAAATATCTTAGGAAAAAAAAAAAAAACTATATCAAAGTACTGTACAATAATTTTTTGGGTCTTTTTGCGAAACGCGGTGACTGAATTCCGTAGAGTTTTTCAAATTGTTTTCAAATTTGGTTGGTTCGTAACTTATCTTATCCGCCAACATAATCTGGCGGGTACTTACCATTCCGTCACCGAATGATTTTGTTTCAGCCAAACAAAGTATACCTTCCCAAAACAACAGCAGCATCCATACTTCACATCCAACATTGCAACGCCCCGCAGTTCTTCACGTACTTGCATGCTTCTCTTAGAGATTGCACTGATTTGGATGCTACATGCTACCATCAGTTTTTGTGGAAATTAAAAAATGATTTGCTACTCCTAACTACCATTATTTTCCGTAGAAATTTCTTTTAATATTTTGAATGCTACTTGGTACCATCATTTTTTGTTGGAATTTCTAACATTGTCAATTGTTAGTGTGTTACCATCATGTTTTGTGGAGATTTTTAATACTGACCCCTTTGTTAGTATCTACCATCATTTTCTCTTGATCAAGTGAAGCGTGCGCGGGGTGGAAGGCTGAATCGCGCCTGAAGGCCAAAGAGAAAGCACTGTAATGTGATTTATGGTCTGCAGTTTTCCCTTTGGCCCTCGGGGGCGATTCAGCGTTCCATGCCGTGGACGCCTTCACATGATCGTTAGGCTACTCTCTTAAACTGGATAAAATCGTGTGGCCGCAGAAACAATACAAGAAAGAGCACTCAGTGAGTCTGTCCTAATCTGCCTAAGTGCTTATAACAATTGAATTTGCCCTGTGACGTTGACGTTCGACTGATTTCTCTTAAAATCGAATGATTTTATTGTTGTCTGACCCTCAACATTTACACCAAGTCTGGTCCAAATCAAATCAAAACTGTGTAAGCTGCCCCTGTCCTGTGACCTGGACATTTGAGCTTTCCCTGTGTGACCCAGGCCCGCATTCCTGTCGGTTATGGAAGCTCCCTAACACCTCTTCCCAAGGAATTTATTTTGCCAATTACAGCTTACTGTCCACTTCTCTGATACTGAAAACATTCTAATATAGCCATATACTTCATAAATTATGTACAAAATTATATTAACCGGCCGTAGCCTATCCATAAATAAATCGCTAAGGAATATGTGCTAGGAAACCCCCTTATGCGACGAGAATACGGCCCTAGACCTTTGACTTACTGTTCTTAAAATCGAACATCTTTATCTTTGCTTGACCCTGAACATTTCCACAAAGTTTGGTGTAAATAGGATGAAAATGGTTTACTCTGACCTTGCCATGTAACCCTGACGTTCAACCCATTGTTTTAAAAACGGTAGGTCAACCCTTTGCCTGATCCTCAACAGTTCCACCAAGTTTGGACAAAATCAGATCAAAACTGCTTCGATTATTTTATTCACACACAGACACACCGATAGAAATTTGGCATTGCCCGGCGACCTTGATCTTTGACTGTTCTCAGATTCTTACCATCTTGTTCTGTTGTACCCTCAACCCTTCCACCATGTCTGGTCTATATCGGATAACAACTACTTAAGTCGGTCTTGCTGGGCCAAACTTTAACCAAGCCCTGTAACTCTGACCTCTGGCCTATTATTCTCAAAAGTAACATATGAACCCTTTGGCTACCCGTCTACCCCTCCACCAAATTTGGTTAAAATCGGATGAACACTTTGTATTTCGTTCACACACACACACACACACACACACACACACACACACACACACACACACACACACACACACACACACACACACACGTCAAAGGAAGAATAACGCACTCTGACGTACTCCTTCAGTCAGAGGACGCCATTTTTTTTTTTTTGTTACCCAACAGTTACACTCCGATAACGAGGGCACCCTGATAACGACTGACCTAACCACTACAGCTGGTGAGTGAAATCTCTTATGTTGGATAAAATCGTACGGAAATGGCATGAAAAAAATGTAGAAGAGGTACTAAGCCACAGCCAACCCGTCCCCGGCAGTCATTTTAGTGCTGACGGATAAACACAACAGGATATCTAGTCAAAGATGTCATATATAATTTTGGAATAGATCGGGTGAAAATTGACGATATTATGCCCATTCGAAATTTTAGGTCCGACCCACCTGACACTGACCCCCCTACCGCTAACTGGGGATGACCCCCTGATGTAATGATGCATGTTATAGGAGGCAGATTTGAAAGAAACACCTTTACATTTTGGTTTCATGTCGATATGACAAATTTGAAAGGATTTATGGTGAAAAACGGTTTTTGCTTACATTTTTTTTTTTTTTAAACTTTTTGAGCCTACAGCCTAGGCCTTGGCCCAATTTGGTCAAAAATTTAATCAGGTGATCAGAAGGTCATTACTCATCATCCCTGTATTCTAATTTTAGTCAAGATCGCACCAGTAGTTTTCGCATAAAGTTAACAGACAGACAGACACAGACACACAAAGAGACACACAGACAAACAAACAGACAAACCAAGTGAAAATAATACCCACTGGTTAGATAACAAGTGTCAGTGGTGGTGCTAGATAGGAACGCCTTTCCGTGGTGGTACCAATAGAACATGGTTACTCCACTGCCCGGTTATACAGACGTCCCTCAGCTCCCTCCCTGTCTCCCGAAAGGAGGATGATGGACTACAGAAGGAAAGCAGCTTCAGCCTGCATTCCACTGGGTTCATGTTTAAGATTAACCAAGAACAAAGACAACAACGAAACAACGAAACAACAAAACAAAACATACCTACAAGAAAACAAAATAAAGCAAAACAGCAAATCAAAACAAACCAACAACAAAACAATCACAACAACAACAACAGTGGTGTATCCCAGTGTCAGCAACAACCCTCACGGCCACGTCTCTATTATTCCTTTCTGGTCAACACCCAACGATTATAGTCAACGAGGCGTCAATCACAGCAGCCTGGAAGAGAGTGCACTAGAAACATTAACTCTCTCTCTCTCTCTCTCTCTCTCTCTCCGTTAACATACACCTTCAGATATAGATAAGTAAATTTTCTATCCATCTACCTGTCTATCTTTATCTATCTATCTATGTATATACCTGTCATCTCACTGAGTCAACTCCCCTCATCTGTCATACGGTGGAGGACAAAAGTTTTCGTAATATTCCACTTCTTCACACCACCCTCTGCCGTCTGATATGCCTGAGCTGAGAGAGACGATATAGGTCTCTCTCCATAGATGAGTTTTCGTTGTATTATGCGTGATGAAGGAACGAGACGGACATGCCTTAGCTGTGGAGCAGACGCAGTGGTAGAGTATGCATATTTTGTGTCTGACTGTACTGTACCTCGCAGGATTCATTAATTCAGCCAAACTTTAATTACTTTCGTTCTGAGAAATTGTACTCGGATTAAAAATGGTCTAAATTCAGCCTCTGACAAGACAGAGGGTAAGTTTAGACGCAGAAGCACACTCCGCTATACTCATTTTACCTTAACTTGGCCCAGACTTTAGTCCTTTTGTAGCTTATTTCTCACAGCTCAATGGCAGAAGAAGACTGTGTTATGCTTCCACATGATGTTCATGGCACTTCTTCGTGACTGGCATCATAATATTGTGTTAACCAACTGATAAAACTCGGTATTCAAGACGCAGAGATGGAAGCTGGAAGCCAGGGTATACAGAGTACAGTATATGATGGTCATCCTTCTATTACACACAGCTATAACAACAAACATAATGTTTAATAGTTCTAGATTCAGAGGGCAAATTTTCATATGTTTCGTTTGCTCTCTCTCTCTCTCTCTCTCTCTCTCTCTCTCTACCTACCTACCTACCAACCTATATGTCCTTCCCAGGCTAAATAAAATCGTCTGGTGGTTAATTATTTAAAATAACTACTGCGTCACTTTTGAGAAGGATTAAGAGCTTTGATACATTACTATTATTATTATTATTATTATTACTACTACTACTACTTCTACTACTACTACTACTACTACTACTACTAATATTGCTTTGTATACGTTCGTCAGCACGGATTTGTCGGCATGTTTGTGGCCTAGTCTCAAACAAACAAACAAACAAACACACACAATACACACACACACACACACACACACACACACACACACACACACACACACACACACAAAGACAAACAGGAAAGCAAGACAAGCCAAACAAGTAACCAAACACAACACACATTAATTCAAACACGGTTCTTTGTGAAGGCGTTTCTTTTTTCTAATGGAAGGAAGAAGGAACCAAAGGGTAGAAGCCTGAAAATTCCTCCCTCCAAGAAAAAATATAAACAAGATAACACAGCGCCAAATGCAAGATCCACTCATTTCGAGATGCCTGGACACACTGCGTTTAAAAAACTGGGGGTCATAGGCAGCAGGAAATACAAGAGAAGACAGTTTCAGAGTTGACCTGTTGCATACACGAAGGACTGGGAGTAACGGCTAACTCTTGCATTAGAGAGTTAGAAAAAGATGAGAAGTTGCTGCTAGACAGGTGCTACGCGTCCGCCGTAGTGGTGGAGGGATGCAAGCAGACAGTTCAGAGAAGCAGTGACCATTGAAGTGGCGACAGAAAAAGAAATAAAGATGTAACAGTGTGACGAGGAAACAGACGTTAAAGGCAGCCGGTAAGAGGAGGAAAGTTAATGAGACGAAAGGCCTTTGACTTCATCTTCTTGAGAAGAGCTATATGTGGGGAACCTCCCCAAACATGAAGGTTGTATTTTACACTGGGGCGAATAAAACCCATGTATAAAGTCAACAACTGTGCTGGGGTAAAGAAGGCACGGAGTCGGCTTAGCGCACCTAATCTCTTGGAAGCGGATTTTATAAAAAATGTAATATGGTCTTTCCAAGATAAATCCCGAGAGAATAAAGCCCCAAGTATGTTTAAAGATGATGAAGGATTGAGATGGATATTAATGAAAATGAGAGGATAATCCAGTAGACGATTTTGCCGGGTTGAAAGAAGTAAGAACTGAGTTCTTGATACATTAAAAACAAGATTTCTTTTACCTCAATCATAGATCTGGACCAAGTCAGACATTAGGTGTGTCATAGCCTCGTCTCTTGTTTGTTGAAGTAACTTAAGACGGATGACGCGGGAAGTGGATGGAAAGGTGTAGGGTGGAGTCATCAGCGTATGAGTGGATAGGGTTAGATATACAGCTTAGAAGGTCACTGATGAATAAAAGAAAGTGTTGGTGATAAAGCACAGCCCTGAGGAACATCGCTATTGATAACTCTACAAGAAGAACGATGGCTGTCTACAACAGCACCTATAGAACGACCAGAAAGGAAGCTACAGATGAAAGCACAGATAGAATGATACAAACCGTAAAAGAGCTGTTTGGAAATTAAAGACATATGCCAGACTTAATCGAAAGCCTTTGAGATGTCGAGTGCAATGGCAAAGCTTTCGCCTAAGTCCCGAAATGAGGATGACCAGGAGTCTGGAAGGTAGGTGAGGAGATCGCCAGTAAAGCGTCCCTGGCGGAACCCATACTGGCGATCAGAATGAAGGTTGTAATAGGAAAAGGGCTTAATTTTTTTTTTATTAATAATCGACTCAAAAACTTTTGAAATACAGGATGTCAGAGCAATTGGGAGATAGTCAGAGGGTTGGGAATGGTCACCCTTCTTTTGGACAGACTGAGAGAGAGATCAAGCACCCAGCAAGAAAGAAAGTTACAAGCAGACAAAGGCGAAAGAGTTTACCTAGGCAGGGAGTAAGCACAGAAACACAGTTCTTGAGGACAACAGGAGGAACCCCATCAGGCCCGTATGCCTTGTTAGTACTGAGGCCAGTGATGGCTGAAAATACATCAACTGAAGATATTTTAATGTCAGCCATGAGAATGTCTGATGGAAAAAGTGATGGAGGAACAGCACAGGAATCGCCTAAGGTGAAACTGGAAGAGAAAGTCTGAGCTGTGCTTTATCAGTAGAAAAAACAGCTACAAAGCCATCATCACCAAAATCTTAAAAGAAAAAAATCCTCGATATCAAATGAACGTAACCCTTGATATGTGTCCATCAGGGTCATAACATGAAATAAATAAATAAGCAGAAAAGTAAAAACGTGCCATCAGTCTTACAAATAGGTTCTTAGATAATGATGGATTAATATTATAACGTCACAGTCTTCAGAACACGATATTCAATTCTGATGTATAGTCGAAAAAACAGGGAAAGAAAACGAAAGAAAAGTAAGACCGGCAAGTTGGTGTTTTATACAAGTGAGAGAGAGAGAGAGAGAGAGAATCATGTAACACTCTAACCTTGGTACCGCAGGGCAGACTATAGAGAAGAAACACTTTTTTTTACTCGCTCATTTATTTGTCACTTATCCACACTTTTAATTACTGTAAATACGCGATGTATATAAACGAATTATATACTGCACTGTCTTACACCGGGATACACAAATTTACGATCATTACCCGAGCCTGTACTCTCCCTAATACCTTTTCCTCAGCGATTTATTTCTGGATATGGTTGGTTAATATCCTTTTGTACGTACTTTATGCTGAGTATGGCGATATTGGAGGCGTTTATGTAACAGAAGAGGACACTATGGTGTAATATACAAATTAAACCGCTTAGGAAAGGGTGTTAGGGAGCTTCCGTAACCGACGAGAATACGGGTCCCGGTCATAACTGCGATTTGTATTCCCAGGATGGACGAGGAAAGGCGTAGGCGGTCTTCCCATGTCTCTAGTTCCCACTACGAGAAAAAATGTTGACTGGGAGAAAAACATCCTTAAGTCTGTATATTTCTTGCTGCAGGAAGGACAAGGAATGGTTAGCGCAGAGTGTCCCAATGCCTCTAGTTCGTCCTACAGAAAACAAATTCATGTTGCGACACACAATTCCCCATATATAGTACAGGTCTGAGTATCCCACACTTGAATATTTTCTGACGTCACTCTCATCTTCTGACGTCACTTATCTTCTGACAAATCCTCTGACGTCACTTAATTTCTGACGTCACTCATCTTCCGACGTCAACTTTAATCCTTTATCTCTAGGTTACTGATATTATGGTAATGTGGAAGCCCATTGAGGACGAGCCTAGCACTTTTTAATTATATTCTTGATGCCGAAGGTATTATGAGAAATATCACGATGGCAAAGGGTTACACAGAGCATAAGAAACGGCGTGGATGTAATGTACGGGGCGAGATATGTATTTTGACAATGATTCAAATTTTTCTGTAACCTTGATATATAATAGACAGGTGGATAAACTGAGACAGACAGACAGATATATAGAGAGGTAAACAGGGATATACAGACAGGCAGACAGATAGATAGCTAGACAGACAGACAGCCAGACAGATAGACAGGTAAACAGATAAACAGACTGATAAAAAGATACATACGTACGTAAATACTATACTGACCACAAAAGTACACGTGTTACAACCTAGAAATGTGTTCCGTAAACAAAAATACAATACACAACTAAAAACATGGCAGTGATATGAAATTATAATACGCAGGACTTAACAATACGTACAAATACCACACACACACACACACACACACAAAACGACTGACATTTACAACTCTACCAAACTCATTTTTTCTTACTAATGACGGTGTTGTTAATTTTCTATTCTGATGATGTGTTTTGGTTTCATTAAGGTATGGAAATGAGCACACACACACACACACACACACACACACACACACACACACACACACACACACACACACACACACACACACCAGAGCTATTCATTTGGCTGTGTAATTCGCTTTGGCTCAAGTTCTAGTTATAGAGAGGAAGAGATTTTTTTTCTCTCTCTGTCTCATCTGATAGCCTTCTCATGCTCGGGGTAACTCTAGTATTCTACCTCAAATAACACCAGGCGATTTTGTTCAACTGAAAGCGAGTCACAGTAGCCTGAGTGTCTTAATAGTAGCACAATTGACCCTCTCATTGCCGTGACAGCTCTACATTATACTCCCACAAGCGTCAAATCTATCCCCGTTTCACTCTAACTTGGCCTAAAATTCCCATCTTTCTATGTTGAGTGCTGAGTTGTAACAATGGATTAATAGTACAATATGAGGCTAGTCATGAGGAAGTGCTATGAAAAGGACGTAGAGCCGCTGTATCATCTCTTTCTACCACGAAACTACGTGAGATAAGATGCAAACGGACGGAAATCTGGGTCAAGTTAAGGTGAATAAAATATGGTTTGAAAATGTCTCTCAAGTCGTAGCTATTGCGTCATGCTAACTCTAAAGATACTTCACATTTAAACAATTCATTTTATGTGTATGTGAACCGTAGCCGTAGTGTATATAATGGGAATTCCAATGTAGACAGGTGTGCGTATGTTTAAGTATGGGTGTAACGATGAAGACAATGTAGGGAACAATGTATTTTTTATATGGCAGAAATTTTACTGTAAATGTAACAGCACTGGTAAAAGTGGAAGCAGCGCATTAAGTATTCTCACACTGGTATTAATAGATTATTTATTTAAAAATATTCTTACATGTTTCAAGTAGTAAGCATACACGGTGCCTTTAAGAGAGGTTATTTTCAAAAAGCTCAGCCATATTTGCTATATTCCATGTACAACAATACTAGTGTATAGGTTTATTGGCTAAATAAATATTTCAGTTTCAATTTATCAAGCTGAGTGTGTAACGGGAGCGGGTGTTACTGATTTGTGGTGATAATATGTCAGGAATGAGTAATTTATCAGCATCTGCTTTCTAAACCACTAAGAAACATGCCGTACATTCCAAAACACAGGGTAATCCACCATATATGGCGCTCCTCTTCCCTTCCAACAGATGATTCTTGTGTGTTGTGGACATAGATCAGTCTGCGTTATCAATGTCTACTTAGCACCATTTATTTACAGTACATCCTACTCCTACTCCCACCCCAAGCCCACACAGCAGACTGAGCCGTCCTTCCAAAGCATAAGATACCACCAAATGAAGTTCTAGTGGCGCACTACTTATGGACCATCCTTTATTGTAGCAGACCTAAGCAAACTCTAGCTGTTTCTGTCGCTAGCAATTCTGGGTCGCAGAGTCAAGCACTACAACAGTGATAGTATAGGCGTAAACCTTTAACCCAATCAGTCCAATTACGTAGCTTTCGTACTGCTGTTACTTAGACTTGATTTTATTCAGCTGACAAGGGGTATGAAACGTGTAAGTGTGGTACTGTATGCCTGTGAGGTGCAGTGAGGATGCGGGAGCTTGAATGGTGAACGAAAGGGAGCGTGGCCCATTCTGTTGAAGAGACTTGGATTATTCTCTCTCTCTCTCTCACCCCCCATCCTAGGGTGCAGAGGGGCATGGCTGATGATGATTATGATAAATGGGAGACTTTCCGAACAGCAGCAGGTACAGCCTACATTCTCTCTTTCACTACAGCATCGCTCTCTGACTGAATAAAATTACCTGGAACCAACAAGAGTATAAATAAATAAATAAATAAATAAATAAATACTCTGTCTAGCTTTTTACATCCGTCTCTTTCTTTGCTTCTTCTTCTCCTCTCAATCATGTAATGTCTTTCACCTCTTTCTCAGACGCGATTCCGAGAACTGCTCTTATTTCTCCTTCATTTATATTCCTCCGCGACTTCTCGTCTGTCTGTCTGTCTGTCTGTCTGTCTCTGTTGCACCACTACTCTAGCTCGTACTTTTCCTCCTCCTCCTCCTTCTCCTCCTCCTCCTCCTCCTTCTTATCATCATCATCATCATCACCCCTCTTCCTTCTCTGGCTACCTTCCTTCACTTTTTCTTCCATTTTTTTTTATTTGCTTGTGTTCCTACTGTCCCCTCATCCTATTTTCCACCTCTTGTATTTCTCTCTCTCTCTCTCTCCATTATTCTACTACTCTCTTCCTACTCCTCCTTCTCTTCCTCCTCGTTTCCTTCCATTTTTCTCCCCTGTTCTTCCTGTCTCTGTTCTTGCCTCTTCCCTTCCTTCTCTTCCTCCTTCTTTCCGTCCTTTATCCCTCCTCTTCTCCATTTCTTTTCCCCATTCCTGCTGCTCCTTCATTTGCTTCCTCTTTTCCCTCCATTTCCCTCCTCCTCCTTTCTTCCTGCTTCTCTCTCTCTCTCTCTCTCTCTCTCTCTCTCTCTCTCTCTCCCTCTCTCTCTCTCTCCTCATTTTACTCCATTTACCTCTTTTCTTCTTCCTGTTCCTTCTTTCCTTGCCTCCTTCTGTTCCTTTCCCTCCATTTTCCTCCTCTTGCCTCCATCTCCTCCTTTTTTCCCCTCCATTTTTCTCCTCCTTTCCTCTCCTCCCCTTTCCACCCTATCCCCATTACCCCTCCTTTTTTCTCTTTCTCTTGCCTCCTCCTCCTGCTCCTCCTCTTTTCCTTCCACTTTCCTCCTCCTCCTCCTCCTTTCCCTCAATCTTTCTCCTCCTCCTCCTTCTCCTCCTCCTCCTCCTCCTCCTCCTCAAGTCTCCTCGACGCAGCAGTAACCGGAGACGCCAGGTTAATGACACGGATATCGAGGTCTTCACCCACACACACACACAGCACCTTTCTTTTTTTTTCCTTTTTAACCCATTCTCTGCTTAACCCGGCCACTCCCGCCACCTACACTTTATTCTTCAGGTGTTCAAGCGACTTTATTCCGATTATTAGTCATTTATGTATTTACTGGACTGACTAATTCTGATCTGGTTATTGGGCGGGTTTTTATTTCGTATTTTGATTGGACTGGTTTTTATTTTATTTTTACTGGCCTGGTTTTTATTTTTTTATTTTTATTGGATTGGTTTTTATTTTTTACTATTGGCATGGTCTTTATTTATTTACTTATAATATTTATTGGAGTTACTTGTATATGGTGACGTTTGTTTCATTCTATTCTTGCCATCAGACGATTTTCTCCAGCTACACTCTTGCAACTGAGGTGGTAAGATACCCCCTCCCTTACCCCCTCACTGCTACAGGTCTCCCCCAGGCTGAGTGAAATCGTCTGGTCCAGCAAAGATACAACACTAAAGTACGTCACAGCGGAAATTCCTTCAACACGAGAAATCTTGCCTTAGCTGAGGGAAATCGTCCGTATAGGGAAAAGATTAAATGGATCAATCGGACTGGAAGGGTTAAAGATCACCCAACCCACTGCCTATATCCCCCGACTGAACAAAAATGGTCTGGTGCCGGCCTACGTAAAACGCATACAGTGTGTTTCTCTTCACCTGACAAGGATCCGTAACCCCTTTCCAGCTCAGGTGACGGCCAGGTGTAGTCAGATTGGAGGATAAATTTTATTATACCCTTTTTACACTAACTTGGCCTAAAACTGCCATCCCTCCACCTTGAATACCTGGTTCTAACAATGTATTAACACTAGATTATGCCGCTAGTCACGAAGAGGTGCAAAAAAACGGATGTAGAGCCACAGCATTGCCTTATCCTGCCACTGAGCTACGTGAAATAAGCTGCAAAAGGAGGAACATCTGGGACAAAGTAAATTAAAAGGGCAGTAGTAATTTAGCGTTTAAGCTGTGAGTGGCCCAGTTCCCTCAGATGAACACAGACCGGCCTTAGATGGACCAGCAGCAACAGGGTTTTTCGTGATGGTTCTGTAGCCAATAAATACAACGATTTCTCTCATCTGACAAAATCTTATGGTGAAAAAATTAATGTTATACTGCACCCACCAGTTCTCTCTCTCTCTCTCTCTCTCTCTCTCTCTCTCTGTCTGTCTGTCTGTCTCTCTCTCTCTCTCTCTCTCTCTCTCCTCACCAGTCCGTGCCAATTATTTTATTTATTTTTATTTTTTTAATGTTCTACTTTGTTTACATGTGACATATTTTCCGGCTCTCTCTCTAGCTCCCCCCCCCCACCCTCTCTCTCTCCTTATATGTGAGATTTTCCAACTCTCCAGTTTTCTCTCGCTCTTCTCCTCACCCCCCCCCCTTCTCTCTACTTATGTGATATTAAACTCTCCAGTTTTCTCCCACTCTTCTCCTCCCCCCCCCCCTCTCTCTCTCTCTCTCTCTCTCTCTCTCTCTCTCTCTCTCTCTCTCACCAATCCGTGTCCAGTTATCCGCGCCCTTTTTGATGTCCTCCCACTCTGTTTACATGTGACATATTTTCCGGGCGCTCATCAAGACTCGTCCTGCTTTCGGCCATTGAGCGAGATGGAGAGGTACTTTTATGCCGTCATCATCATAATTCACCCCGGCGCAAAGGCTGTTTTTTTCGCCGCGACAAGCTTGTAATGGAAAGCAAATTAATTACGTCATTCATATATATAGCTACGCGCATGTTTGCCTTAATCTAAATCCGGTTTTCTGATCCAGTAAGACATGGCTGAAGGGAAGGTAATATGATCTGATTACTGACTATTTCCGCCTACGCCTCTAACTGTTCTTTCCCTCCTCCACCACCCGTCTCTCTTTCTTACTCGTGTTTTTCTCGGTCTCTATTAATAAACAGGAATATACCTCTCTCTCTCTCTCTCTCTCTCTCTCTCTCTCCCCTCACGTCCACAGACGCATTCCAGCTTCACATCACCATTATTCTCTCATCTCCAGTCATTAACCTTTTCACTCAAATGGTCAAACTTACGACTCTCTCTCTCTCTCTCTCTCTCTCTTTTCTCTCTCTCTCTCTCTCTCTCTCTCTCTCTCTCTCTCTCACACACACACACACACACACACACACACACATATCTAGTCATTAGCCTCTTCAGTCCAATGGCCAAAGTAAAAACATTTTATTTTCACTTACCCCAGACGATTATTATTTTTTTTCCAGCAGTGAAAAGCCTTCAGCAGTTATCCTCTTCAGTCCGAGTACGTCACTTCGATAACGTCTTGTTCGCACCATACCATTTAAAGCCTTTTACCACAGACGATTTCATTCATAAGACACTGTACACGTAAATCCTCTCAGTCCGAGGAAATTACTTTAGCTTTTTTCTTGCTTCCCAGACGATTTCATTCAGCTTAGAAGAGCCCCATAGTATTGGAGGAATAAAGCAAAGGGTTAAAGAAGGATTTATAACCCCCCCAGTTCAAAGAGTCCCTCCATGGCTATTTACACTCACCTGGCGGCAGCAATAATACACTAATAAAGACGTCCTGGTAGTGAAAGGGTTAAAGGGGTGACAAAAATCTAAGCAACCCTTCCACTACGTTAACAGAACTGGTATTACACTGTCATTTACTACTGACAAATACAGTACATTCAGCGGACAGAAACACAACACAGTCCTGTCATTAATCAGTGTCTACTGCACTTCTACTGCTGAACACACACAGCTTATACCATCCTCATCTTCACTGTTACCCTCTCATAATTATTTTTTCCTCTGTTTATCAGTTTAACTCCATCTCCAAGAAAGATCTCCACTATCCTATATAAAATCAACTAGAGGTAAAAAAAACAAGAAAAAAATAGTTGTACTTAACCACGGCAGTACTGTTGTGTAGCTTTGGTTGGAGGAAGCCGTGTGATTATGCGCCACGGTTCAAATCCAACAGGTGTTCAGAAGTTGTTGTAGCGTGTAAAGCGCTACCAGGAATGTAGGATGGCGTCAGCTTAAATGAAATGGACTATAGTAGCCGAACCTTGGGCCGTCCCACTCCTGGGGCCCTCGAGAGATAAAGAAATGTTATATCGTTTTTAGCTATTACCTGCGACAACTTCAAATACTCAGCGCTGACGAGGAGACTACACGTGATGGCGCTGTGTACCCCGGGTGCATGAAAGCACCAGCGGGACAAAACTTTTATTTCCCAGCACCTTGCATTGGAGAGGGGCTCTGCTCCGACCCTGGTGAGGCGCTGTTTACCACAAGGGATTGCCGGTTCCCTGCACAGTGTGTTTACTGTACTGTATCTGTTGGACGGTCCCACGGAAGCAGTTACTTACCTGCTGTCAACGGGTCTGCATGTTTAAACAGACCGAGGCCAATCAACAACAGCAAGAACAAGAATAACAATAACAGCAATAAAACAACAACAATGGAGAAAAGGTGTATGGTGTGAGGTGATGTGATGGGAAGGGAATGATGAGTGCTGAGAGAAAGGAAGGAGATGCAACGAAATTTCCTCCGCCACCTAAACCACCACCCTTGGAAACACTTTTAGGTGCTACAGGAAGCCTCGCAGCACGTTTTTCTTAACGATTCATTTTGCTTATTACATTATCATATTTATATAACCTTAGTAGTAATGTAATTTACCTCAAGTCAGGTGCAAGAAGATAAAAGTTGTCATATACAAAATAAGTCGGTGAGGGAAAGTGTTTTATAAAGTTACCTAAGCAACCTTCAACAGTCCTTTAGCTTCGTACAGGTTGATCCGTAAATAGCGCCTCACTAGTGACTAACCTAGCATTATCTTGCGTGTGATGAGGACGGCTCGGACTTTTGTTTTTGGCATTGGCGTGGTAGCAAAAGCAGATGAATTAAGTGATGCAGGAGACACTCACAGCGTTGACTGAGCCATCCGCGCAAGACACGAACAATCGGCCGGTGGAGTGGAAGAGGAACGTCGTTTATGGACCATCCTGTATAAGATGAAAAAATGTTCAATGCAAAATACATCCTAATCAGAAGGTAATAAATCGTCGAGGAATAGGTCCCTACGTCATGTACAATACGGCTCTTAATGTTGTGGTGATGATCCGTGACAGACTTAGCTCACTTCTTGGCCTGGGTTCTCTCATTCTGGGTCTGCGTGGTCGCTTTTCGGTCTGGGTTCCCTCAATGTGGGACTGCCTGTGTACAGCCGTGTTGTCGTGCCCTTCCCACACCCACACATTACAACACCAAATCAGATAACGGCAATCGCATCACAGTTCCAGAATGGCTGATGCAAACGGAGCAGGGCAGGGCAGGGCAGGGCAGGGCATGGCAGGGCAGGGCAGGGCAGGGCAGGGCAGGGCAGGGGTGGGGAAAGGCTGGGTGAAGGAGGAGAGAAGGGAGGGGATGGAGGAGAGGTGGGAATGAGGCCGAGAGAGAGAGAGAGACAGCGAGGGAGGTGAGGTAAAAGGTTGGTCGGGAGCGTGTTATGGAGGGGACGACAGAAGGCATGGGATGGAGAAGAAAATGGAATGAGGGAGGAAGAGAGACAGAGGAGAGGAAGAAGCCTGTCATAAAGGGTGTCACGGGGAGAGCGTAATTAAGGCGGGAAAGGAGGGGAAGGGAGAGAGTGGGAAAAGCAGGACCGAAGAGATGTAGGATGGTGAAAGGTAACCTGACCTTATTTATCACGTACACCAACGAAATAACGGATCCGATTAGCCCACATCAGCTGCCTTGACATATACGACACGGACGGCGCCACAGAAATAGTTACGAGCGAGCGAGCACAGCGAGCAAAACGATGTTTATGTTCAGCTGAGAAATGTGCGGCCCAACACGACCCAGCCCGGTCCGACACGACACGGCTTGACCGCGATGGTTTTCAGAGGCTAATAATTTTACTACCATGTGAGACAGAGAAAAGAATCATTCATCACGTGTTGACACATTCAGTAAATTTTTTCTTTAACTATATAGTTCCTCATGAAACCAAAGAAACCTCTTGGAATCCAAGGTTTCCAAGGGAATGTACGGAGAGCTCCAATTGACATACGCCACTACGAAATTGAATTTAAAAAGATTTCCTGTTGTAACCCTAGATTTTCTAAAATGAAAGCTACCAATTAAATATCGGATATTACGATCATAATTTTACATGAACGTTTTTTCTATGTTGGGGGGGGGGGTGAAATCAGCAAGGGTAATCGCCCCATTTCAGGGTTTTAGCATTCGATCAATAGCCAAGCGTTTACCGACGCAGTTCGATGACACGGCTAGTCAGGAGCAGAGAAGTGAATATTGCGCGTGTGATAAATGCTACGGCGCCTCTCTATTTGTACATCCAGACAGAAAACGTGAGAAAGTACATAGTTTAGCTCAATTATTCTTCTGTTATTGTTCAACTACCTCACCAGGTATGAGTGTTTACACTAAGATGAAATTATGATGATAGGTGTATGTACAAACGCTCGCTTGCTCGTCACGGGCTCACAAAGCTCACTTTACTGGTGGTATAAATGGTACGTTGACGAACATACCATGTTTGTCCGGAGAGAGATCACACTGAACAATCATGAAAAATATTGGAAAATAAAGGGAAACGTAAATCAACTTATAGTGGTAGCACTGCACATAATTAAACCCGATAATATTAACATCCATGTCATTATCTGCTTCACCAACCAAACCTGTTTCCACCCAAGGGTATGCATTACATAAAAAAGTAACACAGAAATGTAGAATTTTAGGCCACACGCTGGCGCCAAGAGACATGATTAATCATAAACAACAGAATATCCCACGGAATATAAGCTCACACATGCATATACAGACTGAAACTTTTCTGAAAAGATGAAACTCCATCTAGTCAAAACGATGATCCTACTAATACTAAATATTTTGCCTATCCCTCCATGGCCTTAAAGAAACTCGAGTGCTTTACCTGCAAGTGCAGAGTAAAAATATCTTTTAAGTCACCGACGAAAACCTGATCACGAAAATAATGAAGACGAGCATTCTCGTTTCATTGTTAAATCTATAAACATTCGTCTGTGAGGGGCTGATCTTAGGATACGAAACATGAAACCTGTGATGACGCAATCTTCAACCACATAACACATCTTGACAGAGTTCCACATGAGGAGTCTAAAAAAAATCTGACAGAACCACCAACTTAAAAATTCATTCGTACGCACAAAAAATTAAAAATAAATAAAAACGAACACACACACACACACACACACACACACACACACACAGTACTAACATCATGTAAGCTTCGCCATACAGTACAACTACACGGATGGTTTCTCCTTCAACTATTGAACACTCTTGACTAGATCTCATCTCTCTCGTACTAACCACTCCTCTTAAAAAAAAAAAAAAGTGTGAAGGAGAGCAAGAAACAGGGGAATGGTGCTGAGGATAGGAGGGAGAGAAAAGGGGAGGGAAGGAGGGAGGAAAGACTGGTGACAGAAATGGAGGGAGGAAAGGAGGATATACATGGCTGATCACGTCCGAGGCTTGTATTTTTATCAGGGTGTCTGGATGGGGTGGAAGGAAAGAGGTATGTCTGTGGAGGAGTACTGGTGAGAGAGAGAGAGAGAGAGAGAGAGAGAGAGAGAGAGAGAGAGAGAGAGAGAGAGAGAGAGAAGGCAGACAGGTAATGGAGTGAGAGCCTGTTTGCGTTAATATTTGTCGCACTCAGAGAAGCGGTCAAATAGAGGGCTTGTCCCTAACTGTATAACTCCCTCACTCACTGAGTTAAGTATGTTCTTGAAGACTGGGGCCCAGGACCTATGACAGGAGTGTTAGGAAAGCAAAGTTTTTCATACTGGTAGATCTTCACCTGGCCAGGTTTCAAGCAGGGTGGAACTCCTCATGGCCACGCCCCTAGAGTGTCCGACCCCAAAGTTAGGCGCGACCATTTTTTAAAAATCCTAAGAACACAAAATTGTGCACAACTAAAGAGCTTCAATCGCGCCAGGTAATAAACATTGTGAGATCCCAGAGGGCCTCCCCTCTCAAAGGGGGTGGGGGGTGCAGAGGTTCCCGGTGGTCTCGGTTAAAATCATTATGCACTGCCAAAGTTTTTAAATGAAGAACATGGAATTCTACACGCTGATAGCTGCTCACCCCGGTCACGTTTTGGGAAGGGTTCAAACACCGAGAGTTGCCCATCTCGCGGGACGGGGCAGCCCCCGGGGATCCAGGCAAAGCCATTATGTATGGTTTTAGTTTTCACCCTACGAACACGAAAATTTGCATATTGGTAGGCGCTTACCCCGGCCACGTTTAAGACAGGGTGGGTCCCCTGATGACCACGCCCAACGGGAGGAAGGGACAGTCCCCTGGAGGACACTGCCATTTTTTCCCGTAAGAACATGAAATTTCACACAGTGGTAGATTTTTACTGGGGCCACGTTTTAAACAGAGTAAGACCCCCAGTGGCCACTCCCACGTGGGAGGGGGCGGCCCTTGGGGGACCTGGCCAAAGTCTTTATGCACGATCATGAAATTTTGCATACTGGTAGACGGTCACCCCAGTCATGTTTTAGGCAGGGTGGGACCCACAACTGCCATCCACACGGGGGGTGGGGTTGACCCTACGGTAGACAATGCCATAGCTTTTACGTAGGCACACAAAATTTTTGAAGAGCAGTAGACTTTCACCGGTACTAAAGTTTAAGGAGGGTGGGACTCCCGGGGATCGTCCATCCGCCTCTCTCGTTAAACAATTATTTAATTCCTCATACAATACTGCACAAGTGGGTGCGGCTACGAAAGGGGTCCTTGTCCTTGTAATAATGTTCGGCTATGGGGGAGAAATCCCAGGTAGCAGCGATGGCGGGACAAACAGTGAGGAGTGTGTGTTATACCACAACACAGTATTATCATCACTGTCACTGAACCAGCTGGAACAAAGATGTCTTACAGCTACCCACTCTGTGCCTGAAATCATTGATAATATCGTTTATAGTCCTGTTTCCCATGGAATTAGAAGGATCCATGAGTGAAGACTTCTAAAATCTTGGAGCGACTGACTTAATGAATACAAAAATTATGCTCAGTGTTGTGAAGAAATCTACACCTCATGGAATGATCAAGTTATGAGCAATTAAGTATGTGAATATGTGGATTAAACCTATGAAGAAGTACATATGTTCACACAAAGGTCAGTAACTCCACAACGAGAGGCATCTCCTAGGCTGCGTCAATGGGCCGGAGGCAACAACAAGAGATAACAATGATGGCATCGTACTGTGAATATTTAATTGAGATTTTTTTTTAACCCCGGTAACATGAAAGCTCACTCCTAATCTTAATATAGTCATCCGACGGTAAAATGAATTAAATGTGAGAAATATCAACGGTCGGACAGGAGTAGTTGTTGCAGTTGTTGCTGCTGCTGCTGCTAATAATAATAATAATAATAGTAGTAGTAGTAGTAGTAGTAGTAGAAGCATTATAGTAGTACTAGTAGTAGTAGTATAGTAGTAGTAGTAGTAGTAGTAGCAGTAGTACAGTAGTAGTAGTAGTAGTAGTAGTAATATCAATAATAATAATAATAATAATTATACTTTTATTATTATTATTATTATTATCATTATTATATTTTTTTTCTGTATATAAGAGATGTACGACTAGCATGAACGGGCAAGATAATATTAATGCCGATGTTCAGCCTTGCGTGCAGCTGAGACACAACAGATCAATGGCAGTGACACCCAGGCTCAGCGTTATAGTTCGTTCACCTTAACCTGACAAAAACTGTCCTTTTTTCTCAGCATATTTTCTGTAACTCAGTGAAAGAATAAGCGTATGCTGTGACTCTACATCCTTTCCATAGTCCTCTTCTCATAACTAGCATCATATTCTAGTATTACTCTTACAAGTCAATCTAATGTTAATCTCTTGTTACAGCTATGCATTCAATATGGCATATGTATAGGTCTAGGTAAAGTGAACAACGTGTAGCATTTTCCTATACGTCAATAAACTGAACAGATCTTTTTACAAGGGAAACTGCTTTCACGTGCAAGTTTGTGTTACTGAATTAAAAGGAATGAAATAATGTAAAGAGCACGAGAAAATTGTTGTGCATGATAATTATAGTTCAGTGATAACAATAAATTACTGCAAATAATAAATCGTAAAGAAAACTAGCTAGGAGAATGATTAAATCTATGTAGGAAAAGAGAGAATATTCGTGTATGATTTTATCCAGAGTCTTTCAAACGCAGTATGTCAAGGCATCTCGAAATGAACGGATTTTGAATTTTGGCTCCCTGTTATCTTGTTCTTTCTTTTTCTTGGAGGGAACAATCTTGCGGGCTTCTGGTCTTTGGTTCCTTCTTCCTTGCCTTAAAAAAAAAAAAATCTAATGACTGTGGCAGCGATAAAGTGAGAGTCAGTGGGCGTCTATTCTCGGATATACCCGTAAGGCAAACACTCTGGTCTAGTTTATATCTCGTGTTGGCTCCTTCGCTACCACTATCTCTTATTCTCAGCTTATTCTTGGTACCTCCGCACGATTATATCCAGCTAAGGAAAGATCCCATGTACTGAAAGAGCTAATGAAAAATGTTTCCTAAGCGTAAGAATAAAGTTATTTTCAGGACATCGTATCGGATCGTTTTTTAAGCTCCAACATGCGTGCGTGCGTCGGCTTTGGTCACCTACCTGTATATATAAACGGGATAAACGGGTTAACCCCTTCAGTCCCAGGGTTTCTTGTATAGTGAATAAAATCACGTGGGGGTAACAAGACTGTATTATTGATCTTAGTAATGATGGGTCAATGGAGTATTCATGTAACGTTTCAGTTCAGAAGGTCCTTTTTAACCCAAACTAATTCGCCTGGCGGTAATGAGAGTATTATAAAACCTGCGTCGCCATACTGAAGGGATTCATAAAGTGTGAGCCGATAAGGGTGCGTTAATAATGGTGCGGTAGTAAGAGGAACTATATTTGTGCAGGATTAAGTCTATCTGTGTGAGGGATTTTTATTACAAGGACACAGAGCCACACAGGAGCCCCAGTGTGTTCCTGAGCGGGTTACGTCCAGAAGTAGCAGAGGCAGTAGAAGTAGTAGAAGTAGCAGAAATGGCAGAAGTAGCAGAATTAATAAAGTGGGGAAGTAGCAAAGTAGTAGATGTAGTAGAAGTAGCAAAGTAGCAAAAGTAGTAGAAGTAGCAGAAGCAGTAGAAGTTGCAGAAGCAGTAGAAGCAGCAGAAACAGCAGAAGTAGCAGAGGCAGTAGAAGTAGCATAAGCAGCAGCCTGTTCATGTAGCGCGTACCTGCGTCATGCGACCATAACCGTCAGTCAGCAAAACTTTCAGCTGGCATAACCGTCAGTACAACGGTCACTGCGGCTCATTATTATCCCGTGTGACTTATTACCAACAAACGCAATGATCAGTTCAGGTCCAAACAGGCCCTTCACACCCATTCCGGTCCAACTAAGGCCACTGCGGTCCATTCACGTCACTTCAGGTACTCTCACACCCAAGTCAGTCTGGGTCCACTTAGTCTACCTGAGGTCTAACTAAATCACACTGTTCAGTCAGGTCCACTCACGTCACATCATAGTCATTCTGGTCTATTTACATCCATCCGGGGCCTCTTAGGGCCACATAAGGTCCAGTCAGACTATTTCCACCCACGCCAACCCAGTCACATCTATTCAAACTCATCCATGCCAGCTCAGGGCCGTTTTGAATTAATTAGCTCCATCCGGGGTAATTAGGTCCGGGTAGGTGTATCAAAGACATTTCAGATTAATTCAGACTCCTTCACATTTAGTTCAGTCCAGTCAGGTTCATTTGTAGCCTTCCCATCCACTCGGAGACGCTTCGGTCCCTTCACATCTACTCAGGTTACTTTTGGACCACTGTAATCACTGCACCTCCCTTCAGCCATGGACACACACAAGCACATATTTTAAGTTCATTTCACGCAGTTTAACTTATTTCATGTTCTTTGAAGTCGGTCGGATCGATTCAGGAAAATACTGAACGATTCAAGACGTGTACCAAGAAGACACGTACCATATATCAACTTAGTCGGTGTAGTGTCTTTCGACTGAAGCCATTCAGGTTTGTTCAGTTCCATCAGATCCATTCAGGTCAATATAGATCTATTCGTTATACCGATGACTGCGTGGGTCAAAAATCAGCCCCATCGGTACAAGGTCTTTCAGGTTACATATTACTGAATACAGTAAAATTTCGTGAGACCCACAATATCCATATAAACCATCTGCTAATATGCTCGTACAGAAGGTATGCATCATGTGAGGATAACCAGGCTCTGATCCTATATGCAAAATCGCAGTTCCATTGCTTTTTTTGCTACTGGGATACAAGATGTTCAGTAAGGGACACAAAAAGCAGGTGGGGTGGGCAGATGGTAGTGGACTTGGGGCAAAGCCAGACAAACATACCCTGTGAAGCCCGGCGTTGTATTAGCCGTGATACAGACAGCCGGACATTTATCTTAGTAGAAAATCTGTGTAAAGGCACAAGGGTAGGATGAGGCAGAGAGGTGTGAGAAAGATGGACTGGAAATCGGGGTTGATGGGTAGTTGGCCAGGGTGGGGGTAGGACTGCATCTGAGTGGTGAGTAAACAAATAACAGTTATCTCAAGCCAGGAGAAGAACAAGAAGAAAAAGGTAAGCAGTACAGCTTTTATATACCTGTATCACCACGCAAGCAAAAACCAACAAATACATAATGTATGTAAGTGCGGCTTCGCCTGGTATTAGTAAAAAACCAACAAACGCATTATGTACTGTTGGCGAGACTGTGCGTGTAAGAAAAACCAACAAACGCATTATGTACTATTGGCGAGACTGTGCGTGTAAGAGTTTACTATATTAGTAAGACCACTGTAGTAAAAAAAAAAAAAAAAAAAAAAAAAAAAAGCTGTTCAGTTATTCGACAGTAGTATGCCAACTGGATAAATCGTGGTATATACGAGTAAGTGTGCCCATGTAAAGAGCTTTTCTGTCATTACGAATGAACATTTCTTTGAATGACCAACATGTCTGTGGTTCAGTAATTTTCTAGTTAGTTAATAAAGAGCCAATCTCAGCAAGAGCTGTACCATAACTGTCTGGCAATCAATTACAGTGTCAGCAGGAATGAGCAGTTCCTACGAGCGCTAGCTTGTCTGTGGAGGAATTTATCAAAGTGAATGAGACAGATTTCACTGTTGTGTCAGTGGCATATTAAGCACGTAGTATGCAAGAAGAACTGTATGTATGCTAGTTTATGTGATCATTATATTTTCGGGTTATATATATATATATATATATATATATATATATAGTATAAGAGTTCCTGTGTCCATAAGAGAGTTCAATCTAGATAGAAAGAAAAGGGAAAGTATGTAAGTGGCAGTGAAGTGTGCCTTAGCGTGCAAGCTCCAGCCAACATTACCTTGGAAGTCAGGCAGTGATGAGCTTATTGTAGATAACACAAACAAGCAACTTTATGCACAAGCGTGGGCGTATCCGTGTGAGAGTTATTCATTAGTAATAAGCAACTCCACTTATAATAATTAATGCATCTGCACGCAAATTTATTTTAATCATTAAAGACGAGTAGCTTTACAAGGTTTATGGTGTACTAGCATGCTAGTTCATTTTAGTACCACAGAACAACTTCGCATATCAGTACTGGTGTGTTCGTGTGTATAATCATTATAATTACTACAAACGAGCACCCACATTATATACGAGCGTAGTTCGCACATAAAATTGCTCCTTACTAGTGTGTTTGCGTTCTACAGTGAGAAAAATACGAGCAGCAATATATCCGTGCTTCAGTGTGAAAAATATAGGAGCGGTAGTGTGTTCGTTACCCATCGTGAGAAGCAGAGCGTAGTGTGTCCGTACTGCGAGTGTGAGAAATATGAGTGAGTGTGTGTGAGTGAGGTGTGATAGGGCGTGCGAGGAAGAGGGAGCAATTCCAAGAGAGGCTGGGTGGGTGGCTGAGGTGATCCTGTGTGACGGCTGGAGTCCCGCTGATCAAGACTTAACCCTCACCGCCCCGACACCCCAATATCTCGCCGCTTACACCCCAACACCTGCCTAATCAACACCAGGTAATGACGCAAGGGGGGTGCGGGTGGCTGGGTTGTGTGGGAGGGTGAATGTTGAGAGAGAGAGAAAGAGAAAGAGAGAGAGAGAGAGAGAGAGAGAGTGTGTGTGTGTGTGTGTGTGTGTGTGTGTGTGTGTGTGTGTGTGTGTGTGTGTGTGTGTGTGTGTGTGTGTGTGTGTGTGTGTGTGTGTTTTCTAAGGTACGAAATTGGAAGGAGGGTGGAATGGAAAGGTAGGCGGATGGGGAGAGAAGGAGGAGGCAAGAAGTGGGAGGGAGGAAGGGAGAATAAAAGAGTGTGGGTGGAAGGGAGGAAAGAAAGCGGAGAGTGAGCGGAAGGGTGGGAGACAGGGAGAGGAGGCGGAAAGTGGATCCAGTGTGTGGGCGGGAGGGAGGAAGCAGAAGGAAGGAGGAAGGAAGGGAGGAAAGGAGAGAAGGCGAGTGGTTGTGAGTGGGAGGAGAAAGGAATGGATGGAGAGAGAGAGAGAGAGAGAGAGAGAGAGAGAGAGAGAGAGAGAGAGAGAATGTATGTGTGAAAGTAAAAGGCGCTGACGGTAATGAGTAAATGAAAAGTAAGTAATTGTGTTGCTGGCGGTGGGGGACAGGGAGGAGAGGGGTGAAAAGAGTTCCTTATGTATGTATGTACTGTATGTACGTATGTATGTATGTATGTATGTATGTATGTTGGTGGTTGGGGAGATGCTATGTGGAGGGTGTATGGTTGTGTGTGGTGAATGACGGGAGGGGAGGTGTAGGGGGGACGGTGAAGTGGATGGGTAATGGGGTAGAGGCGGGTGGAGGCGACAGGTAACGGTAGCAGTATTCTCTTTTCCTTAAGGTTTTATTTGACATGGTACACCTAAAGCCTATCTTGTATGGTGCCTCTCTCTCTCTCTCTCTCTCTCTCTCTCTCCTTGTCTTTCTCTAGTTTATTACCACGTCCTCACGAATTCTTTCTGTTCCGTCCGACTGGCACGACAATTACAATGCATGTGTCTGGGCATGGTGTCTCGAAACGACACTCTTAGATGTAAGCCTATATAATATGTGGTAAAAAAAAAAAAAAAAAAAAAAAAAAAAAAAAAAAACAGGCGCGGAACCACCACCAGAAGGGCGCGGAACTACCAAACACCAAAACAACTATGCCAATAAAAGCACATGTTTCATTTGGTTTCGAAAGCGGTTACGTATCGGGGCGGGTTCGGTTCGAACGTGCCCTCTGGCCTGTTACACATGTATGTGAGAAAACGGATATTTTGTTTAGTCTTCATACTATGGCAGAAGCAAACTGCAAAATGTCATATATTTCCTACCAAAAATTGCCTCTCTAACTAAAGACCAACAAAGTTGATCTCAGTCAACGTAGAAAAGGATGTTAGATTTCTTGCCCAAAATAAATCGTTGGTGAAAAGGTGTTATGAAATCTTCAGTGCCAACAACTATATGGTCTAGAAAACTAAGCGTACGAATGTATGTGAAAGGGAGCGCATGGGAGACAGGTGGAGGGAACAGATGTTTGTGGGAGTATACGTGGGCTAGCAAGTGGAAGGGAGTACATGGGAGAGAGATGGAGGGAAGAGGTGATTGCCAGGTGTATGTGTGGGCGAGTAGGTGGAAGGAAGTGCATAGGGAATAGGTGGTGGGGAGAGATGCTTGTGGGTATATATGTGGGCGGTTAGGTGGATTAAGGGAGTGCATGGGAGAGATGGGGATGAAAGACATGTTGGAGGGTGTATGTGTGGGCGGGGGTGTGGGTGTGAGGATAGACAGAATGTGGGAGCTGTTGGGGTTCGCCAGATCGTAGGATGGAGGGAAGGGATGGATCGAGAGAATTCACAGTGTGCACAGGTGAGTGGGGGGAATGGTTTAGCGTGTGGAGACAAACTGCCCCTCAGAGCGCATATATGGGCCAGAGTTGATTGTGTGTGTGTGTGTGTGTGTGTGTGTGTGTGTGTGTGTGTGTGTGTGTGTGTGTGTGTGTGTGTGTGTGTGTGTGTGTGTGTGTGTGTGTGTGTGTGTGTGTGTGATGGTAAGGAGGGGCAGCTAATTGAATGGGTACCTGTATGGGCGGGAACTGTAATACGGAAGTGGGAGGATGCTGGAATGAGACAACAGGTGGACTGCATGATTAATTTACCGTGATTGCGACGGCTTAGGATCCAGGGAATTACAATAATCCGTACACCCCGAATGTACCTCACTTATGTTCTAATTATTGATACCTCCAAGACGATTTGGTTAAGCTATGCAGTCACTTATTTTGTTCCTGCTACTATCAGACGATTTGGTTAAGCTCTGGAGAGTCATTTCCTTTGGAGAATCACTCATATTTTAATTTCTGCTACTTCCAGACGATTTTGTCAAGACACAGTCATGCGTCACTCTATCTCCAGACGATTCTGTTAGGGTTTGGAGAGACATTTGCTAGTGTCCATTAACCACTCAATACCCTTCTCTCCCTCATGTTGAATGAAATCGTCTGAAGGTGGCAAGAATAAATAAAATCATACTCGAACTAAAAATGTAAGGAGGCAAGGGAACTGTGTGTATCCGTACCTTGTCAATTTCCTCAACTTCCATCCCTCGCTGCTTCAGACACACTCATTCATCCTACCTATCTACCGCCTTGGCCTTCCACGTCTTCTTCTATCCTCAGACTCACTCACATATGTACACACCCTACCCTACACCCTTCTCTAAACAGCCTTCTCTACACCCTTCTCAACACCCTACCCTACACTGTTCTCTATTCCTTTCTTTAGTCTACACCCTTCTCTACACTCTTATTACACCCTTCTCAACACCCTTTCTACACGCGTTCTTCCCAAAGGCGTGGGTAGACGGAGAAAATGAGAAGATATATGGAGAATAAGTGGGTGAAGATGAGCAATTAAAAAGGCAATGATGAAGTTTGTCTATTGTAGATGACTCTGTGGGATTTCTTGCACTTTTTTCTTGGCGATTTTTTTATTTTAGTCTTATTAATCCCTGCTATTCTCTTTTATGGTACTTATATTTTTCAGAACCAACATGGTTTGCCTTAGTAAACTGAAATATGCAAAACAAATCGCAAGGGGAGAGGTGCTAAGAAATTTCACGTGACATCCAAAATACGACCCTAGAACTGGGGTTAGCTTGGGCAATAGAATGGGAGTAATATGTTAAAGGTCGGTCAGCGGGTGTTGGTGCAGTGAAGGGTGAGTGTGTGTGTGTGTGGGTGTGATGGGGATATGGGGGGGGAGTGAGAGAGAGAGAGAGAGAGAGAGAGAGAGAGAGAGAGAGAGAGAGAATCAGTTGTGTGGGTGGAGAAAAACAGAGCGCAAGTGGGTGGTTGGAGAGGAGAAAAAGTTGAATGAGTGGGTGGGCGGCAGCAGTGGGGCGATGGGTGGAGGGAGAGGGAGAGTGGGGAGGTGGGTGAAGGGATAGAGAGAGAGAGAAAGAGAGAGAGAGAAAGAGAGAGAGAGAGAGAGAGAGAGAGAGAGAGAGAGAGAGAGACGTGCAAGAGAGCGAGGGGAGGCGGTGGGTGGTGTGGGTGGGTGGTTGTGGCGGGGGAGGGGGCAACAACTGGTGGGAGGTAGTTGGTAAAAGACGAGGGGGTCATTTTGTGCCTCACTGGACTATTTCCCGGATGGATAATTGCCATGACGAGAGGCCTGCTTTAATTCACCAGTGCCAGGCCTCCTCCCAAACCCGAATTATTGGGTGGGGGGCCAGGAAGCAGACACTGAAAAGATTTATTATCATTATTTTTATTATTATTAATGTTTTTCCAGACCTCTTTCCAAATCTGATTTATATGGTATGGAGCCAGCAGGAATACACACGAAAGATTATCATTTATTATTATTATTATTATTATTATTATTATTATTATTATTATTATTATTATTCACACCTCTTCCCAAACCTGAATTATAGGGTGTGGTGCCAGCAGGATTACACAAAAAATATTATCGTTTATTATTACTATTATTATTATTATTATTGTTATTATTATTACTATTATTATTATTTATTATTATTTACTATTATTATTATTTATTATTATTATTACAGTATTATTATTATTCACACCTCCTCCCAAACCTGAATTATAGGGTGTGCAGCCAGCAAGAATACACTGAAAAGAATTATTATTATTATTATTATTATTATTATTAGAGATTGTTATCACCTCCTTGCATAACAAAGCCTACGTGAAGGTACCAAGAATAAATAAATAAATAAATAGGTAAAAAGATAAATCGTGATAGTCTTCAACGCCTTCGGTAACAGCCATATAAAAAGCGGCCTTACTTGTCTGGAGATAACAAGACTTAATGAAGAGAAGCTATCGTACCAAAGGAGTTGATGGAGAGTGTCTGAAACCGAGGGAAAAGTGGTCTGGGTGATGATGATGATGATGGTGGTGGTGGTGGTGGTGGTAGTAGCAGTGGTGGTGCTGGTGGTAAATATGATGATGATGATGATGATGATAATGATGGTGGTGGTGGTGGTGGTGGTGGTGGTGGTAGTAGCAGTGGTGGTGCTGGTGGTAAATATGATGATGATGATGATGATGATAATGATGGTGGTGGTGGTGGTGGTGGTGGTGGTGGTAGTAGCAGTGGTGGTGCTGGTGGTAAATATGATGATGATGATGATGATGATGATGATGATGGTGGTAATGGTGGTGGTGATGGTGATGGTGGTGGTGGTGGTGGCAACTATGACGACGACCACGATGATGATGATGATGATAATGATGATGATACTACTTTTTAACTTCTAACTTAACTACCAAAGGTCATCCCAAAGCTGAATGAAATCGTCTGGAGGCACCAAGACTAACGTAAGCGAAGACAGGGAAGTTTTTGCTAAGCTGAAGAAAATCGTCTGGTGGTAATAAGAACTCTATAAAAGAAAGCGTCGTAGGGCTGAAATTAACTCAGTAAATCTCAGGACGCCTTTTATATGTCAGTCTTTCTACCTCCAGACGATTTTATGCAGCTAGGGAGAGACTGCCTTAACTTCAACACGAGGGGTTTCATAAGTCATGCAAAATCGTCTAGAGGTAGCAGGGATAACCATAAGAAGTGGTGTTGGTGTAAGGAACTACAGTAGAGGCGGGAGTGGGTCCAGGCAAAGGCTCGTACACTTGCCACATAGACTCCCTTGCACCTTATTCCTCTACAGTTTAATTTTCGATACTGCTAGCCAATATTCTGCTGTACGATATTTATGCACTCCATTTCTTGATACCGCACGCTAATAATTTCTGTCTAGCCCGACGCCCTAATCCCGCAAAGGGTGGCCGCAAACAAAACGCCTCCAAGTCGCTCTGTCACCCACCATTTGACTACCCTCCCCCCAGCTCACTGCCCCCTTCCTCATATACCTCTCAACTCCATCCCTCCACCTCATCCTCGGTCTTCCCCTCCCTCCACCTTACCTACATACACCCTCTTAGTCAGTCTTTCATTCTCCATTCTCTCCACATGTCCATGATATTTACGCACTCTATGTCTCGATACTGCACGCTAATATTCTGCTCTACGATATTATGCACTCTATACCTCCATTATAACGATGCACATATCATAAGGGAGAATGAATAAGGAGGTGTAATAGTCAAGAAAAATTGCGAAGGAGGTTACAGTATGCCTCCTATAAGCTTTCAGGATTACACCCCTAGACCGGTATTCTCGTTGCTTTAGGAGGCTCCCCAGCACCTCTTCCATAGCGATTTATTTCTGGATACGGCCGGTTAATATAATCTGGCACGTTATTTATGAGGTGTACGGTGATATAACACATGATAGCAAGGCGTAATAAGCAAAATAACTCGCTTAAGAAGAGATGTTAGGAAGCTTCTACATCAACAGTGATAATGATCTAGTACAAGTGGAAATGCTGGATGAGAGAGGCAAAGGTTATAGAGATTGAATTCTTTATTTTCTCTGCTACGATTTGGGCTACATAGACTCCCTGAAGGTGGGTTCTGTGCAGCCCGGAACGTTGAAGAAAAAGAATTGATGCTCTAACCTGTCTCCCTCTCTCCCACCCAACATCAGTAGTAAAAAGACGTCGAGAACGCGTTGGTTCCTCGTCTTCTAGTTTTCTTTTTTTCCCCTTCACTCTCGTTTTGCTAGGATGTGTGTGTGTGTGTGTGTGTGTGTGTGTGTGTGTGTGTGTGTGTGTGTGTGTGTGTGTGTGTTTTATGATAAAAGCATAAACGACAAGCAACTCAGACTTAAGACAGTTTATGAAGTCCGTCCCCCCCCCATACAACACACACACTCAAGGGCGTATACAGGGGTCATATTTATAAAGGATCTAACCAACGAGGTGTCCTCAAAGTTTCATATAATAATCTGGTAACAGCAAGAGTAACACACACACACACACACACACACACACACACACACACACACACACACACACAAGACATGGCGTAGAAAGAGCAGGCACTACAAACCCATTCACCACAAGAGAAGCCCATGCAGCTAAATTGTTTGTTAAAAATAAGAATAAAAAATCATCGCATGAAAGGAGTTAATGGAGATCTGCTGAAACTCGTCCAAGCTAATTAAACTGTCTGACTGGGACGAGAAAAAATGCAAAGAGGTCATCGCTGTGAAGGGTTGGGTATGAAGCTTATCACGCTCTATGGACCCAATGTGTGTGTGTGTGTGTGTGTGTGTGTGTGTGTGTGTGTGTGTGTGTGTGTGTGTGTGTGTGTGTGTGTGTGTGTGTGTGTGTGTGTGTGTGTGTGTGTGTGTGTGTGTGTGTGTGTTTTAGTGAAGGAGCTGGGTACAAAGCTTATCACACTCTATGGACCCACTGTGTTATTTTACCCAGGCTACCACCGGACGATTTTATCCAACTGAGGAAAATTCAAGTTGTGTAAGGGATGCAGACTAACCCAACGAACCCAAAGACTACTAAAAATTCCATCAGTTGCATAAAATAGTCTGAATTTAACCCCGACATAGGACCTCAGTGCATCCACGTCAGGGGCGAGGGGGGTTGAGAGAGTGGCCGAAAAATAATATGAAGAATTGGTGGTTTATTCATGAGGTGGCGGGGATTGTTGGACCTAAGAGGAAAGCAGAAGAGATGGAAACTTTATAATGGTGGGTAATATTGCAACTCAGGCTTCTAAGACTCACTCCCAAATGAACGAAATCCTCCGGTGTTAGCTACCAGAAATGAAATAGTGGAGTTGTCCCCACCATGAAAGGCGTAATGATGACAGTATTCATACCTAGGCTCCTGTGATTCATTCTCCGTTGAAATGCAATACTGAAGTTGTCTCAAACATCACAGGGTTAAACGTAACAGTATCAACATTCTCAGGCTCCTCTGCTCACTGTCAGCTGAATAAAACTGCCTGGCGTTAGTTGTAGTAGTAAAGTACGTGTAAAGCTGTTGCTACAGTGAGTGTTAACGGTGAACACTCTCAGGTTCTATTCCTACTCACAACAGAATAAAATTGTCTGTCATTAGTTGAAACCGAATACAGTACTACAAAAGTTCCACCACGATAAAACTGACAATCAGCCGTAAACTGTTATTACAGAGTAATCAAGTTGGAAGACGTAATCGTAAAAAGTAGGTCAACGCAAAGCCACGTGCCAAACCCCGAATCCTTCACAAATAGAGGGCTATGCTGGACCAGGCCGCCTAAGGTTAAAAATAGAGTCGTCCTAGGGTTGCACAATGAGCTAATCAGTGGTCATTATCCCTGGGGTAATTATCACCATAAATCGTTCAGGTAGGGAGTCTGGGGTTCACCTGGCCGGGGTAGATCAATACCTTATCCGGGCCGGCCCGTCCCTGGCCCCGTGATGACCAGCGGGTGGGGTGGTGCGGGTGGGCCGGTGCTGGGAAAAACCCTGACTATATTCATTTTTTTTTTTTTTTAATTGAAGCGAAGATGCACTTGACAGGTTCGTGATTATTGGCTGAATGCAACATGTCCGAATAACATTTAC